>NW_024582467.1:951134-981658 GCF_018398535.1 Haplochromis burtoni
GTGAGTGAGAGGGGGTGTTCACATTTGAGTGTGCATAAGCTGCACTGATGGGGAGAGGGCAGAGGGCATGGCTCCTGTGTATGTTTATGACATGATTAATATAGCAACACGTGTAGATGCTTATATGGCAGGGTTTGTTTTTGTTTTGTTTTTTAGATGTGAAGCACCTTTTAAACCTGGAGCGAGAAGGTGGGACGGATGTATTTCAGCTGTTTAGTCAATACTCCACACATATCACGTATTTGTGACTCCTCCCAGCTTCATATCGTTTTCATATTATTTGCAAATACCAAGATTAGAAGAAAAAAGGTGTTATGCAACAGTAGTTACCAGCTGTGAACACAGAGGACTGTTGCGTGTTTGCTCATGTCAGAGGTATGATATAATGTTTTTGATGGCTGACAGCAGCCTGACAGCGCTGAGCTGAGAAAAACCTGCCCTCAGTCTGACACAGAGGAGAGCGGACACTGTCGCCATCTGTTGGTGATTTGAAAGAAAAGTCACTTTGGTGCTTCTGGTGATGGGCAGCTCAATTTATTGTCACATGTATAGAAAGGCAACAAACTGATTATTACAAAAACAGGGATGATGCATCATGGAACTGCACTCTTCCTGTAACTCATTGATTGCCTGTATGGTATATTTAGGGGCTAATCCACTTGGATAAATACGTATGTCAAGGAGCCGCTCTCTGCATTAACGACTGAGGCTGAATCAATCACGCATCCTGCGCCCAAAGCAGTAAATCAACTGCACATATAGAGAGAGAGGCAAGGAGCAGGTTCATTCACAGATGGGCTGTGAAGCAACTGATTTGAACATCAGTGACTTATCCCTTATTGAAAAAGTCCTGGATAGGTTGGTACAGGTCAATCCTGCAGGCTACATTGACATGACACAGGCCATGGATATTATTAAAAAGAGAACATGACTGGAAAAGAGACAGAAAATGAGATGAACAGCAGTCTCAGTCCGCACTGTGGGATAATTGTCTGCTTACAATTTGATGACTTTGCTGTTCTAACGTCTCCAAAGGGAAGTTTGCCAGTCAGGGGGGAGGCTCAGGCTGGTGATTTATGAAAAAAGCCCTAATCAATATTTGATATTAATTTTGTAAATGAATGTCAGAATGATGTAGCCCTCTGGTCGTTTAACTGTTTCACACAGTAATGTGTTTTATGGCACCGGATCAGAGGCTTTTTCTTTTCTTTTTTTTACTAGAAACCTGGTCAAAGTCTGGAATTGTGTGACAAATGTAGGCAGCAGGTGTAGATGGATTACTCTGAGAAAGCTGACTGCGCCGATACAGCACTTCATAACACTCAACAGTCAGGCTGAGTGGGGACTGATAAATGTCAGTGTACTGCCGGTCACTATAGTTAGGCGGTACTTCTCTAATTTATATTACCAGCAGATACAGGACAAGGATGATGACTCTGAAGAAGGAAAACGTCAATTTAATTGCTGACTTGAAGATTTAACACAGGTTGAGTTGTGATTTATCTGATAAATCCATGAACTATCTACAGTTAACTGAGGCTATATCCAGGACATAAATAATTAGCTGATTGATTGTGTTTTTTTTGTTTGTTTTTTTTAAATTTGTATTTACTTAGCGAGGATAGGTTAATTGGTAACTCTAAATTTGCAATAGGTGTTAATGCGGGAGTGAATGTGTGAATGGTTGCCTCTGTGAGGGTCCTGCACAGTATCTTAGCTGCTCTTCTGGATGGAAACGTTGGATGTTGTTCCTTGGATCTGTTGGAGCCACTGGCCTAGCTTGGGGGTCACTGCACCTAGCGCTCCAATTATCACTGCGACCACTGTTACCTTCACCCTCCACATTTCCTCGAGCTCTTCTCTGAGCCCTTGGTATTTGTCATGTTCATGTTCCGTCTTCCTGATGTTGCTATCATTTGGTATTGCTACATTTATCATTATAGCTGTTTTTCTGCTTGTCCACCACCACAACTATGTTCAGTATGTTAGCTTTTACCAGTTTGTCTATTTGTATGATGATATTTGTGGGTGTTACATACTGTTCAGGGGCCTGTCCTTTCATGATGGTTCCTCCTCTTGGAGGAGCACAGTATGTAACACCGGCAAATAAAAGAAGTGGCTGATATTGAGAAATCTTACCAAGGGCTGGAAAAAGCTGAACTGAAAGACAGCACAGAGGCACTAATCATAGCAGCAATGAAACACGCTCTGAGTATAAGGTCAATAGAGGCTGGAGTCTACAACACCAGGAAAGACCATGGGGTCTTGCCTGGTGGGGTCCTGCCTGGTGTTAGGACATGTTTGCAACTGTGCAATGTCCACTTGTTTACGTCCACTTGTTCATGTCCACTTGCCTGAACTTGAACTAATGTCTAGTAATGTGACTCACTGATTATGTGTGTGTGTGATAAAACCATTTCTTCTTCTTCTTCTTCTTCTTCTTCTTCTTCTTCTTCTTCTTATTATTATTATTATCATTATTAGTAGTAGTAGCGGTATTTCATCAGATTTTGTACTGCTATAATGGAGGGATTTTCCAAATATAGAATCTATAAGTATAAGAGCATAAAGTATAAGATTGATTGATTGATTTTCAAAGGAACAATCTTTATAATATTTAATGTCAATATCATGATATCAAATGTCAAATTTAATTTAAAATAACTGAATAAGCAAAACTAAAACCAAACATTTTAAGGACACAATAAAAGTAATGACTCCTGACTGAAAACTATGACTACTAAAACTAAAGCTAAATATACTGAACTACAAATACAAATTAAAGTTTAACAACAACAAAAAAAAAAACAAATTAAAAAATGTTGCAACAATGTCACAATTATAATGAGCTAAGTCAGTCATTCAGACTCTATTTGTCCTGACAGAAACAAGCCTCCTTAGGTTAGATGGTCTGCTAGCTAACTGTTAATTGACCCAGCTACTAAGCCAAAATGAGTTTGGACACACTTTTTCAACAAATTCTTTTAACTGAGCAACAGTTAGCAGAACAGACACAAAAAATCAAGGATGGTAAGTTTTGTTTATTTCTCTGGATCTGTTTTTTTTTTTTTTGCTTAATTATCACTCTTCAGCTAGCAAATAAGCTAACAGCTAAACGCTAGTGACAATGCTAAATATGTATCTATACAGGCTACTGTATTTTAATGTTTAATGTTGCATCATGTGATGTTTTTTCAAAAATGTTTTTTAGTCAAAATAGCCATCATCAGATGCAATGAGAAGATAAAGAGTGTCACTGAGCAGTATGGAAAGAGCAAAGAGGAACTTGATGAAAAGGTGAAACTGTTGCTAGTTGATGCTAACGAGTGAATTATATATATTTTGTGACCAGAGGCAAAGCCATAGCACTGTTTTTAAGATGCTCACATTTATTAGATTTTAGATATAAACCATTTGGTTCTTCAAATAACCCTTTGTGTGATGGTAGCCGTAGTTTACTGAGCTTAAATTCATCATGTCTTAAATGATCTTGAACTGTGTTTATTAAATATTTACACACTAGCTGTAAAATCATGTCACAGGGTGATGGAAAGTGTTCACTTGTTGCACTGTATTTTAGAAGGAGCCCCTGTAAATTGGTCTGTTTCATGGTACTGTGATTTATTACATAACAGCTTTATGTTTACACAGCTCAGTGCAAATTTCAGAGGTCCCATATTATTAATTTTCTAATAAAAATTAGTAAAATGTTGTTCCTGGAATGTTTTACCTGGGATGTAACATAACACGTGTGTATGTATAACAAAAATAATTAATATTTAATTTGTTGTAGTTTCCAAAAGGAAAGAGGCCATTCTACTTATCATCACCTTTATAAAACTGAAAAAATACACACATTGTAAAATATGAATAGAAACTGATTAATTAAAAAAACGCAGACATTGAACTATCAAAGCAGCACAATGCCATATTGAGGAGCTGATCTAGTTTATGATTTAGAACACTTAATCTCTACATTCAATGGCTAATTTCCCCAAATAACATTACTGAGACCTTTAGTTTGTGAGATATTATGCCCCATTAAAAATAATTTAAAAAAAAGAGGCTCTTTGGTTTTTTCCACAAATATTGCAAGGATCACACCATGCCCTACTGATGATTTGAAACACATGGCAGTGGTATCTTTTTTTTTTTTTTTTTTACTATTGAGACTGTTTACATTATGCAGATATGCAGGCTGTGTTTACTGCACAGTGTGTTTACAGCTCTCATGATGTAAGGTCTTATGGTTTATGAGAGCTGTCTTAAGATAATTACAGTGTTTATAGGACTTGGAAGCTGATTGTGCTCACTGAAACATGCTGCACTTTAGTATTACAGCAGAAGAAAAGCAAAGCTACTTTCTCCTCTTTAGCTCAAGAAACAGACTGAAATTACACCAAAAGTTATGCCCAAGGCAAGAATCTACCTTCCTACATAATCGCTCTTTCTTTATGTTTATGATATCGATTTAAAAAGAAACCTGAATTGTTGCTGAACTAGTTAACGAAACAGGATGTTTTTAGTTAGAGTTTCAAAATAACTCCAGTTATTATGTCTGTCTCTAATAATCAGGTATAGAGCATATACTGATTGTTCCAAACTAGAACTTTGATCTCATTTCACCCCGTCTGGTATCAAGTGATATTGCTCACATATGAAGCATCACCAATCCATCTCCCTCGCTGTACATCTGTCTGTCAGCCTGTGTGTCTTGATCATCTCCTGTATTTATGCTTCAGGCTCAGCAGTTGTCTGCAATGAGGCTGCGGTGTGACCTGGCAAAGAAATATGAGAACCAGATGTTAAAGCAAATTGAAGAGCTGCTCTGTCAGAAGAGCCACCTCAGGGATCATCTAGTAGGTTGAAGCCTGGATCAATACTTATCTCTCAAATTAGACAGGTTGTATCCAATATGGATACCTCTTCAGCTTTAATAGCTTTAACTTCTTGATTGAATCACAGTACTATATAGAATGACCTGATCAATTAATCAGTGAATACACAGATCAAAAAAGTGCTACCCTTCAGAGATGTTTGCATTTTCGTAGAAACTGAGTTTGACATTTTAGAATTGCTTGTTTAAAATTCCACAGGTATTAAACTAGGTTATGTAAAAAATAATGTAAAATCAGAGCCTCATTTTAGAAGCAGAATCCCACCAAAAATGGTGGGATTCTGCATTCTACACAATAAGCTCTTAGAGCAAAGATTTTCTTTTTTTCCAAATGTTATCATAATTATACAGTAACATTAAATCTGTAGTACCACAAGGTCTGTTAATATTGTTGTTAGAAGTTTTTCCCTTTTCATACCAGACCAAGATGAAGATGGTGGCTAAAGAAGAGGAGGAAAACTTCCTTCAAGAGATCTCAAGGTTTAACAGTGACTTCAGTCTTAAGGCGAACAGAGAAACAGTCTTCAAGAGCCAAACTCACACTGTGCTCCTGGATCTGGAGAAGGAGGTGGAATCGATACACAAAGGTCGTAAAACACTTTACTGTAGTGTTTTCAGGGAAGACAGAGGTTACATGAAACAGATGTGGCCCTGAATGCTGCTCTAGAAATTATTAGTTATTTTAGAAATGGGCAAAATAGATCTCCAATGCCTATAATTCATGAAAAAGAACGTTTTCAAGGACTCCATGCAGCACACTCTTTCTGCTTCTGTGGGAGTTAAGAGAGTGAGTAGCAGCGAGGTGCTAGTAAAGAAATGCACTTGATTCACTCATCATTAACAAGTGTGACCACCTTAATAAAAACAGAAATTTTGTCAGCTTGCTCGTTTGGAACATTTACCATAATCTTCCCAGGAATGGATGTCCCAACAAATTCACGCCAAGGTCAGATCGTGCAGCGTTTAGAGCAGCGGTCCCCAATATTTTTTGAGCCACGGACTGATTTAGGTCTGACAATATTTTCACTGAACGGCCTTTAAGGTGTGTCGCAGATAAAAACAATAAAATAAAACCAGTACCGGTACATAAAAAAAGACGATTTATTCATAACACATGAGAAAAGACCCAGAGAAACCAAGTTAACGATAAAAACCCTTAAAACCATAAATTTCACACCCGAGTCTCAACTCTCGCAGCCCGGTGGGGACTGCTGGTTTAGTGAAACAGCTAAAATTCCTACAGCTACATCTCAGACTCACTTAGCATGTTAAATGTTAAAGTTCATGGCAGTATAATTAGAAAACGACTGAATAGCTATGCCTATTTTGGAGGGGTGTCCTGATTTATCTTAAAGACTATGGCATTGAAAAGCCCTTGAAAAGGGCTTGAAAAGTTGAACAAACTAAAGAACTTCAGGATCAATGTCCTTTGACCAAATTGTAGATATCTGGCCATAATGCACACCACCCTATTTGGCAAAAACCAATGAAAGCATCTCAGCACGAACACTGCAAACCATCTGTCAAGGACGGTGGTGGAGGGGGGGATTATTTGGGCTTGTTTTACAGCCACCAGCTATCTGTAAATAGTCACTAACATGTCAGGTCTAGTTGAGTATTGATTTAGTCCGCAACTAAAAAGCCCTAATTTGGCAGATCAGGTGATCTCATTGCCAGCTCACTGCTGGTTGGGAACCAAAATCTCATATCCTGATATAAGACATATATCGTCCCGATAACGATATAAATCACAAAAATTTAACATTTTTTGTAAATTCTGTGAATCTCAGGCAGCTCGACTTGCGTGAAGTGTTTCCAACTGCGCATCCTTTACCCGGAGCCGAGTGTTTTAACCGATGCATGAAACTATACATTTTTAGACATAAGTTGTAACGGCCGCCGTTTTCTTTGTGAGTATTTATTACATGGCGTGCTGCGGGGAAAAGCCTGTTCTAACGTTTGGGTCTAAGGTTTATTTTTTAGCACCTGGCGGCTCTTTTTTACTCTCATCCGTAAATAATCTGCTCTTTCACGTTATTCAGTTTATTTTGAAAAGTTTCAACAGGATCTTGAGCTTTATTGTGAAAGGTTTATGTGGAACATAAACAAGCGGACACGCGAAGGTGTTACCGTCGCTTTTGCTAATGACAACGCATAAAAACAGGTGCTTGTCCATCAGTAATGTGGTTATATTACATTTAAGAGAAAGAGAGAACTTTAAGAAATTAATATAGCCACTACAGTGACCATCAGAACGATGAAAAAATATTGTCGTAAACAGTTTATTTTGCGACACCACGAAACAAACAATAGTGTAAAATGAAACGCTAGATGTTTTTATATCGTCATCCGATATATATCGTTATATCGAACAGCCCTATACCCTTCTACATATTCTGTTTGCAGATCAATGTCCTGTAAGATTATCAGGATACTATATAAGCTGTTGCCACACAGCTGCAAGCTGCTTTGCAACCCACCTCCTGCCCAGCTTATCATTTTATAAGATAAGATAAGATAAGACTTTATTGATCCCACAACGGGGAAATTTTTGCGTCACCTCAGCTCAGGTACAGATATATTCTTTTGACTGAAGTGGTCCTGAATGAAATGAATAATTGCTACATCTACTGTGTATGAGCCCAGACATCTCATAGTAGTATAACAGTTGCCTGCTAAATATAGAAATGCAAGAAACTATATCTGTTTAAACATCCAAGATTCCAGTATAATCTGTGTTAAGTTGGTTAGTGAGCTCAGGACTTATAATAATTATATAAGCTCACACTCAAACACCTGGCGTTTGCTGCACTATTAATACTTGTGCTGTGAACATATATATCTATTAAAGTGTGGTTACATATTTAACCACACAAAGGTAAAGTAAAGGTTAAATATCAAAAAAGGTTTTAGAAAACAAGTTTAATGTAACAAAGGTTTTCTTGACAGTTTGAAACCAGCCAAACAAAAACACTGTGTTCATGTTTTAATGTAATCATTAGGATAACTAACAGCTCTTATACAGGCCTAATATGAAGTGATTTAAACTCAGGTTGTGGCCCCTATGACAACCGTCTTTGCGTTATGTATTTGTATTTTTGTCCAGCAGTATACATTCATTATAGAGTTTCTGGTGATTATTACTCAATCCATGAGAACCTTTGCAGATTTATCTTTTCCTCTTCTATAATTTAGAGAAGGAGTTGATGAGCTGCACAAACAGTCACATGAGCTCCATTGCAGAAGAGAAGAGAGCACTCCTGCTTGAACTACAGAGTCTGAATGATATCGACGAAGGTGAGCAGCGAAGGTTCATTTTATGCAAAACAGACCATAGCCATATTTTTAAAAGGATCTCTGTAAGCTCCTTTAATTTTTCCACATGCATTCACACAGCCTTTAACCCAGACCAGCAGTTATTTTATAATTCAGCTGGTCTGCCAAGGCAGTTTAATCTTGAGCCCAGATGTTAGATCTTCTACAACATATTTCTGGCTCCATGAACAGGTTGAGCGGGTGTGCTTGCCGTGTTTTTTAAATCTGAGTTAAGGAGGCTGTACACACACATACTGTAATAAGTCCTTTCTAAGAAGAGGAGCCAAACATTCCATGTCAAAGTAAATCCAAAAGTCCACAACTTTGTTTCTGTCCAGGGTTTTACCACATAAAATCCAAAAGGTGAGGCAGAACAAAGTCCAAAAACCAGTCTGTACATGAAGAGAATAAAAATGAAATAAAGACACTGGCAAAACAAAGCAAGAAGAAAAGCTTATACTAGAATTATAAGAAAGGGCTGGAAGTCTTGACTGCCAACAAGACAATCTGGCATGGAACCAATGGGAAAGGGAACACAGGTGAGTAATTGGCTGATGTAGAACAGGTGTGAAAGAAAACTGGCAGCAGACTGAAAAAAGTTAGCAATTAAATAAAATGTAAGAAAACGGACAACAAATTAAAACAGGAAGTGAGAGAAAGAACGTAACAAAATTCAACATACCATCAAAAGATTAAGAGTGGAAAGGTAGTTGGTACAGATGACATACCTGTGGAGGCATGGAGCTGAGCTACATGAGAGATTGTGTGAGCTCTCCAGAACCTCACAAAGTCTTAGAGAGTGAGAGGATGTCTGAGGAAAGAAAAGTGGTGTCAGAATTAATCATTTAAGATTGTCATTTATGCTTAGAAATATATATCCATTCGTATGCTGATAAAACTCATATCCTTATTAGGTCTGATAAGATTCTGTGTGCACTTGTGTACCATGAGATGAGAGGAAGCAGTCTCGATGTTATAATTCTATTATAGCTTTTGAAACCAGACTGTCCTGTTCTGTTTAAAAGTGCCAGAGTTCACACCTTTAAATGTGAGTTTGAGAGTTTGAGATATGACCTATTGCAAGTTCCTGTTTTTATAGTTTAGCAAGATGCTTACTTCTGCATACAATTTAAGTTCATTGAAAGGTCATATGTCTATGTATAGAATGGCTGGAAACACACACACACACACACATACACCTACACACACACACAGAATACAGACACTGATGTTGCTCAGATATGCCTGTTTTAAGAATGTCACGTGTATTTGTAATTGCATATTCATGAATGATTGCTTGCTGACAATAAAAATAACTGTAGCGAAGGAATCAGTTGAAGTTGGTCGAGTTCAGGTGAAGGAATCTTTTCCTCAACTTTGATTGACTTCCCTCGCGAGCCACAAACACAGAGAGTGCCTTCTTGCCTTGTTTTGTCGTGCAGTTGTTGGTCTCGTGTTCCAGCAGGGTTTGTGCCTAGATAAACCCAACAAGTGGTGTACTGGTTCAGGCTTTCAAGAACAAGGGTGATGTAGCTGTAGCTACTACAGAGGAATAAAATTGATGAGCCATATCATGACGATATAGAATACAGATATAGAATATAGTTATGATATGGTCTCAAGACAGGAACTGTGTTACTCCATGAGTAAGTCATGTATGTATGAGAGAATGAGAAGCACAGACTGGCTGCAGTGGACAGTTTTGTTGTTTTTAACATTTAGTTTCACTTCACTACAGAGAACTTCTTTGTCTTTCATGACTTTGGTCTTCTTTGTGGCAGGAGCTTAACTAAAAGATCGACAAACACAGAAGCGTAGCCCACATAGCTGTTTTTGGCACTGCCCTCTTGGTGAGGGTACACAGCTGCATGACAGTCTGCAAGCTCTGCGTAGGACCAACACACAACCATACCAGTCCCTTTAGAATAAGAAACTTTAACAGTTGTAGTGTTGTATAATCCAAACCTTGTTCTATTGTTTTAACCGTGTAGCTACAGCATGTGTCTGTCTTCCCTGAGTGACGTCGTCTTATGTTTGATTTATTACTCCTGACTGCAGACCTGGATCGGCAGCTGAGTGAGGCTGAAGCAATGACAGAATCTCTGAGATCGGAGAGCCAGTTTGTCAGTCAGAAACCTCTCACTGACAGCTCCTGTCTGAGGTGAGTGCTGGATAACTGTCTGGATGCTGAGGCAGGTTTATGCATTTGGACACATAGATGGAATCTACAGTACCAGATTTACTTGCAGTTACATCATGTCACAGAATAATCTTTGGGAGGTCCAACACAGTAAATATTACAGATAAATAAGACACAAAAGAGCAGAATTACATAAAAACACAGCATTAGGCTTCTCAGCATTTCATTAACAATATTTCCACAGAGATTCCTGGCGTTTTAAACATTCCTTGCTGAGCAGCTGTGATTTTTAATTAGTTGAGAATTTTGTTTTGTGAATGCTGTCGGAGGACTCGGTGTTCAGAAGCACAACCGCTGTCCCCTCTCTGCAGGACCCTGTGGTTTTCTTTAGTGTAACTGCAAAAAATTCCATCTCAGTAGTGGTATTATCAGCTTTGGTCATTCTTACAACGGTAAATGTACTTAAGAAAAAGACAGACGAAAGAAATGCTGCAGAGCCAAGCATTCTGGCTTTTAAATTAAACTGTTTACAAATGGGAGATCTGGATCATACCAAGAAGGGCTGAATAGACCAGTAAACCCAGTTCTTGTCTTGCCTTTTTCTCCGTCTTGATCCTGCTGGGTAGAGTCCAAACATAGAAGTGTAAATAACAGCACATTAAGGCCATTTGGTTTAATTAAGGCTTTGATCTGGAGTTTATTTCATTTTGTCAGCAACTGGAGAAAAACAACCAACTGAGGCTATTGTGATTGATATATTTATTAATGATGACAGTGTAAAGCTTAGCATTCAAGCTAAGTGTTTAATCAGCTTTGGTTTTAGTGGAATAATACATCATGCTTTAACCACAGACTGTATATAAACGATGGACATAGTAATGCATCATGTTCATTTAGTAAATTGCTGCATTTACAGTAAAATAGATGTTAAATCAGGGTATGATGGATACTTTGAAATCTACAAGTAGGAGCCTGCAGTTTCCCATTGATCTCTGCTCACCGCATTTCACAAAGTGCTTAGCTCGAGGCGCCAAAATGGAGTCTGATCTCGTGTCTGCTGTCTGTGGCTTTAACTGGAATAATCTATAAAGGAATTCAAACACACTCATACATGTCACATGTAGAAAACCACAGAAGTCTGTTTTTTTTTAGGTCACTTCAATAGTTTGGATTTCTCTAACAGTAGTTCTTTGACTTTCAAAGCAAATGAAAAGTATTGAATCTGTTACCATTAAGGCTCCTCAAAGTCAAGTCAAGTCAAGTCAAGTCAAGTTGGCTTCATTGTCACTTCAACCATATACAGTTTAACAGTACACAGTGAGGTGAAACAACGTTCCTCCAGGAACCAAGGTGCTACATGCAACATAAATTTACAACATAAATTAACAGAAAACACTAAACTAGCTAACTAAGAGGCCTAGTTAGCTGGCTAGCAGAGACAAGACAGACTGACCTAACATAAATTACAACATAAATTAACACAAAAAAACAACTATCTAACTATCTAAGGAAGACTTTTTTTTTTGTTATCAGACAGCAGACAACAAAGTGCACGTGCAAATGTGCAAACAAGAGCAGCAAAGTGACAGAATGATAGAAAAACACAACGTAACATAATAATAAGGTTTTGTGATGATGAGTTGAGGTAGTGGAGGAACAGTAAACATTCCTTAGTGTAGCAGCAAAAATTAGGAAGTGCAGAAGTTAGTGCAAAAAGTCCAGTAATAATATTGTGCAAAAGAGCATTTACAGGTTGGTGTGTACGATGGTTTGGTGGTGTAGGTCAGTGTGTTTGCGCTTGTGTTGATTAGTCAGTCCAGTCTCAATGTTTTGAGGTAGTTGAGTTAAGCTGAGTGATAATGTTGGTGTGTATGTTTGTGTGTGTGTGTGTGTGTGTGTGTGTGCTATGGGTGTGTTTATCAGTCAGTCCCTTTTTGCTGAGGAGACGGATGGCTTGTGGAAAAAAGCTGTTGCACAGTCTGGATGTGTGTGCCCGAATGCTTCGGTACCTTTTTTCAGATGGCAGGAGTGTGAAGAGTGTGTGAGAGCCCAACAGGCTCAGCTTTCCGATCAGTTGTTGGGGGATGATCGTGTTGAATGCTGAGCTGAAATCTATGTACAGCATTCGGACGTGTGAGTCCTTCTTGTCCAAGTGTGTCAGGGCAAGATGGAGTGCAGTGGAGATGGCGTCGTCCGTTGAGCGGTTATGGCGGTATGCAAATTGCAGTGGGTCCAGTGAGGGGGGCAGCAGGGTCTTGATGTGTCTCATGACGAGCCGCTCGAAGCACTTCATGATGGTGGGTGTAAGTGCAACAGGACGGTAGTCGTTGAGACAGGACACAGAAGACTTCTTGGGCACGGGGACGATGGTGGTGGCCTTGAAGCACGTGGGAACGACGGCACTGCTCAGAGAGATGTTGAAGATGTCGGAAACTTTAGGGAGACTGCTTTGTCAGATACAGTTATTTCATCATTCTTTTATCTTCTAGTGGGTATGAGCTTTATTGTCATGACTCGTGCTGTGGCAGGCAGAATGTAGGACCCAGATGCAGGACTTGAAACGAAAGGTTTAACTGAAGGAGGCAGCTTTAATGGCTGTGCAAAACTCAATACAAGAAAACATAAATAAAACTAGAAATATATAAATATAAAAATAGAAACTTTGGAACTACAAACTAAAACTAGAAACTCAGAAGAACCATTTAGTGATAAGGACCAAAAAGGCACAGCAAGACACACAGCGACATAAGGTAATGACAACACACGGACAGACGAAAACACAGGGCTTAAATACACCAGGAAGTGACGAGGGAATTGGAAACAGGAGGGAGACACAGCTGTGACTAATCTGACCAAACGAGACAGGGTGGAAGCTAAACTCAAAACAGTGAACACAGGACACGAGACCGTCAAAGTAAAACAGGAAATACAAAACAGGCAATCCAGACGCAGACTTGACAAGGAGACACGGATGACAGGGAAGACTGAGGAGATGCATGAACATAGAAACCAGGAAAGAACAGACAAGAAAACATAACTGACTTGACACAGAGAACACAAGGGAGGCACAGTAACAAAACCCAAGATCTAAAAATCACTAAAGTATAACCAGAAATCACTGAATCAAATAATATTAATAAACAAAAACATAAACACTGAGTCACCAGACTCAGGACCGTGACATTTATAGCATGACATATTGAACTCTGTTAGTATCATCAAATGTTATCAGGGCCTAAATAACAACAAAAGGAGGCACTGATCATAGTAATTTTCACAGCCAGAGAAAACAGTCAACAGCACAATATAAAATTGAGGGCTGACGAGTTGCTTGAGAACATTAGATGACTGTTTTAGTATCCTGTGTTCAGTTGGTGTTAAAAAGCTAACATTAGCTAAATCATGTAAGCCTTATATGATTTACTCATGAAAGTGGCCACTTTCATGAGTAATCACATATAAGTTTTTACTATCTCTTTTCCATATGGGTTGTTTGAAAGAGGACCAAACTTGTGCTTCACATGTAGGAAAGCTAAGCATCAAGATCCCTCTGTGCTCACTGTTTTCTCTGTCCGTTATATTACATTGTTAATAGTTGTTAATCGGTGCAGTTCAGTATTCAATTATAAATATGTGGGTGTCACAGCCCTGGGTTCTCTGTTTTTGAACTCCTAAGTTGTGTTGACGATTAATCGTCTTTAGCTTGATTCTTTGTTTATTTATTGCGTTGTCACTTTGGTGCTTTTGTTCCAGTTACTTTGGTGTTTATAGTATTTGTTCTGTCAGTTAAACGTGCCTCCCCTGTGCTCCCCATGTGTAGTAAAGTCTCTGTCACTTTGTTAGTGCTCCCCTTTTAGTTATTTCCCGTATTACTTTGATAGTCGTTTGTCTGTATGTTTTAATTTTAGTTTACTTTTCGTGTCTCATTGAGCCATGAGCAGTTCCACGTCACCTCCTGTGGATTTAGTTCCTTGATATGTCATATTGTTTCCCATAGTTCCTGCTGTTTCTGATTTTTCGGATTAACCTCTAGTGTGTCAGATGGTTATCCATGGAGTTCCTGTCTGGACATTTTGTACCAACACATCCTTCTCCATTGAATAATCAGTCTGTGTTCATCCTGCTAAGATATTTAAACTGAAATCCATAGCCTTTGATCCATGTGGTTTTCATTTAGCCTGTCTTTGCTTTTCAGTTTCTTTATTCTATTTTTCATTCATATTTTCAGTCAAATCTTTCTAACGATGTTGTTGTTGTAATTTAAATCTGTTTTTACTTTGTGCTGTAGCCGTAAAGCTACATGTCTTAATGTTTCTTATTTCTCAGTAAGTACAAGAAAAATATATACATGGATTTTTTCCCCTGTTCTGTCTGACAGTGTAACAATCAGAATTGCTGTCTGAAGGCCAAAGAAAGGCCAACAGTGGTCTGCGTCATAGTTATATTTTATTAGAATTTTATTAGGATTTCTTTATTTTGGATTATTACGACCATAACTGACAAGACTGGGGATGGAAAAGAAAAAAAAAAGAAAGAAAGTGAAGTTGGAGAGAGAGTTAACATAAAGACTGAGAAAAAAATAGCAGGGAAGAAAAGAAAAGAGGAAACAAAAATGACAGCATGCCATGCCAAGCGGCTGCCAGGAAGCAAACCAGTACACACCCAAGCACCCAGCCCCGGACACCGGGA
The DNA here is from genome assembly GCF_018398535.1 of Haplochromis burtoni. NCBI lineage: Eukaryota > Metazoa > Chordata > Actinopteri > Cichliformes > Cichlidae > Haplochromis > Haplochromis burtoni. The sequence goes on from NW_024582467.1 coordinate 966,176, forward strand.
ACCACCAACGCAATGGCGGGTTGGGGCACTGGGGGAACCTGAGATGTTCTTAGAAGAGAAAGAGTCTTAGACCTGACCTGACACATAGGCATAGACAAACAGGCACCCACAGACACAAACACGCATTCCCTTCCTTACGCACACTAATACAAGAATTGTGAATACTTAAATATAAAACTAAACACTAAAAAGAAGCGGCAGAAAGCACCCGGAACGACATTTAGGACAGAGATGTGCTCCCATTGCAGTACAGATGGACAGTATACAGTATAGATGCATGGCATACATTACATTCTTTCCTACAGAAACGTATTGAAACAGGTTCACCCTGTTGCTACATTGAGAGACGTCCTTTATTTAATTAAAGGTTGGAGATCAATAGTGTTCCAGGAAGGAAGGGTCATTGTTGTTGCTGATGCCGCCACTTTGGATAATGTCCTCTCCACAATACCACGGATCAGTTTTGTTTCAGGTTTTGAAATAAAGATATTAAAGAGGAAAGGAATAAGGGCATGTAAAAAAACATTTGCTTCCCTTTGGTGTGCTTTATTTATATTTCTCTATATATTAATCTTCATGTGCGCTTCCTTTTTTTGTTAGCCCACCTTTTGTCTCTCGCTCTCTCTCACTCTCTCTCTCTTAGTATCATCTTAAATCATGCATGTGCGTGGCATGTCCTGTTCATCCATCAGCTTCATTAAACATACTAGGTCCTTCATTACCGCTGGGCTTATTAGCCCCGGGAAGTGCTGAGGATGTAGCTTTGGCGGAGACACCCCCTCCTGTCGTAGCCATTCTTATGATCATCCATTCTGAACTGAAACCATCAATCCTGTCTTTAGCCACTGCAGCGTCTCTTTAAAACGCATATTTAACTCTCCGCTTATTGATTGTTGGAAATTGAATGCATGTCAATTTGAAAGAGTGCAAGAGTCATTTAAAAAGTGTTCAGTGTGCAAAACAGTGGCTGCTGGTGCAGACTGGACACTGTCACAATAGAAAGATACTTGAAATATGCACCTATGTGATTGGAATCGATTATATAAGAGCTGTATGTATTTTATTATGTGTCGGATTTTCTTCACTGACATATTACTGGCAAATTATTTATGAGTGTTCATTTAAAGATGTCATAGCTCTGTAGAGTTCCAGTAAAAGCCAGCAGAGACCACCAACAGCCAAAATGCCAAATGAGTATTGCTTTAGGGACATTATTGCGTCGATTGAAGCACAGCCTGGTCGCCTTAAAAATCGGATTTGTAAGTTCCAGAGAGAAGTGTAAAGTTTAAAACGCGTCTGTTGGTTTTCAAACTGTGAAAATGCAATTTTAGGCAGGCTGTTTTATTGTTTCATTAACTTCCAATAAAAGCAGAAACGGTTCGTTCGTCTTCAATTCAGGTGTAGCTCAGTATGGATCCTCCACAACTGCCATAACAGTTCAATCACAGCCAAGGCGTCACGCTGCGTGGATCAAAGTCCAATGGTTTATCAGAGACAAACTGAACTGAGTAACACAATTGTATGTTTATGAAATTATAGTGTGAAATATTAACTCTGCTGCCATAAGCGCAGACTGCTTTTAAAGGCACAAGAAGAAGTTTGTTTCAGTCTGTAACTGAGGAGCAGCAGTCCATAAAGTTCACATATGTGATTACGTTCAAGTGCATTTTTGATCTGTCTTTATCTGATATACTTTATGTGATTGCTTTGTTTAAAACTTGTCATTGTTATTACATTTCTTCCAAGATATTGTTGCAAAAGTGCTAATTTTTAAAACTTTACAGTAGTAACAGCTTCTCCCTTTTATTCTAATCTTAGGTTTAATTAAGCGAACACTAGCAGAGCACGTTAAAACTTTCAGTTTACACATATCACAGTGAAACTTGCCCAGTTTTAATGATATTAAGGCAATAAAATCATCATCACAACTTCCATTCATTATATTTTTGTAAATGCATTTTTTACACATGATTAGGACTTAATATTTTGTCCCCAATAGCAAAAAATGGTTCCATCCATTTCTCCATTTTTTCCCGTTCATGGTCGCAGGAGGCTCGGGCTGGAGAGACAGACAACCACTTACACTCACATTCAGACATATGGTCAATTTAGCAGAGATTCAGATCATTGGTTCACCTGACATGCATGTCTTTGGACTGTGGGAGGAAGCTCACACAGCCACAGGGAGAACATGCAAACTATGCACTGAGAGGCCAGTTAAAACCCAGAACCTTGTTACTGTGAGCCAAAGGTGCTAACCACTGGACTAGGTCACCTACTAACTGGAAGGTTGGCAGTTCGATTCCAGTTTGCATGCCAAATATCCTTGGGTAAGACACTAACCCCATGTTGCTCTCCGATGCATCTATTAGACTGTGAATGTTAGATAGAAAGTGTTTTTCTTCGGCCTTCACCACATTTAACCTCCATGTTTTAATCAGCAGACTTTTAAAAACAGTTTGACATGAACAAAAATCTTTTGGGCTGGATTCCTGACTTTGCCCCTGGACTGGCGTCACACTGGGTTGCGTGCTTTCTCTCCTACCCTTTGTGTCCTGTATCAGAGTGGGTGTGGAAGCAGGACCATTTAAAAGTATGCAGATGACTCTGTTAATGTTAGACTTTACCTGACCACACACATCCTTTGCATTATGAGCTTCAGTTTCTTCTGGATAAACACAGTAAAACCAGCTTTGTTCCTGTGACCATCACTCAGATGAACAAATGATAGTTTTTGATATCCTACATAAAGCAGTGATTTTGGATTTATCTTCTAATTATATTTTATTCTTTATATTTGTCGTCTGTGTTTGTTTTGAAAATGTGCATGTGTGGATGGATGACTCACCTGCTGCAGACGAAATCTGCCTACGAGTACAAAGTAATATGACCCTGGCTGAATATGCAGATAAGGCGTCATCTGTCTAATTCCTCTTTTTATCATTTAGAAAATGTTGTCCAAAAAAAATCTGCTCTTGCAACATTTTTAGGAATAGAAAGTTCTATAAATCAGAACATAGATGGGACTAAAACGTCAACTCTGAGTCTGAGGAAAACTACTTTTTAAGAAAACGTGACCTTTAAATATGTGGAGTGAAAAATTCTGCGTATTTCTTCTGGGGTAAAAAAAATATCATGCTCTGTGTGTAGCAGCTATGATTTCCTAGAAAAAGAGAACTAAGCAGTGCGTATACATATTTGAGCTAAATAAAAAGTCTGAATTTCCAGTTACTAATTGAATTTGCACATCAGTAGTTGCAAATTCAGCTTTCTGCTGGTCTCAAAATGTTTCTTTCTTTCATTGACGCATTCCTTCTGCATCTGTGTGTCCTCATCTTTTATGTCTCTTCTCACCTGCAGCCTAGCACTTTAAAGCACCCAACCCGCCTTTAAAAATTTCCATTTGAATGATTTTGGTGTGAGAGAAATTGCTACACTTGATTTATTGCTGTCACTTCATTTTATACTTAGAAATTCGTCCCTCGTGGTCTTCTGTTCATCCTTATATCTGTGGAACAAGCTCCAGGAGACATTACTAAATACACAAAAACAGGGAGAATGCAGTGTTGACTGCAGCTTTGTGGAGGAGCCGCAGAGTCTAACATTTTAGGCTGTGAGTGTTTGTGCTTGTCTCTACACTCCTCCTCTTCAGCTGTGACATTTGTCATACATGGTGTACATTTTGAATTAACAGCGCACAATTATGCCTCATGCGGTTTAGTCACTTTTATCAAGTACTGCAGTCCCTCGGTCTGGCTTCATTTTCTTAGTGTGCCACAAAGGTTACATCATGCAGGATCTGCTGATCACAGAATGATCTGTTACTGGTTTTGGCAACAAGGCGTTGGACTTCTGAGGCTTCCACCTCTGAACGCTGCCTGATACATAGAGCACCAGAGCGAGGGTTACCCCAGTGACTCATTGTAGCTGAGCCAGTAGATGCTTACTGGCAAAAGCCTCCCCAAGGCCAGTGTGGGGCCTGGTAACCCTGTCCTGGGTGAGGTATCATGGACGATTTTTCTCCTCATCATAGCTCTGAATCTAAGATGGGTGAGGCGTTCAGTCATTTGGAACAGGGTTAGGTTACAGAAGCTACTCCTCTACATCAAAAAGAGCCGTTTTAGGTATGCGTCTGATCAACATGCCTCCTGTGTGAGGTGTTTTGTGCATATCCAACTAGAAGGAGGCCCAAGAGCAGACGCACGGGAGAGATTATGCCTCTTAGCTGGCTTGGGAATGCCTCTGTGTCCCCCTGGGAGGTGGCTGGGGAGCAGGAGGTTGGGCATCTCTGCTCAGACTGCCGACACTTTTCCCTGCTGACCCAGATAAATGGCAGAAAATGGATTGGTAGGATCTGTTTCAAGATAATTCATCAGTTTTTAACTCATGTAAATGTATTGTCAGTGGATGCTGGGATACAGTAAATTGTAAATACCTTAGTTGAACCATAGTCCTAATCCAGTAGTGAAATTGTTTTTGTGCAAACAAACAGTCACCGAGTCAAACGCTGTGATTTATGTTGCACATATAGTTACAACACCTCGCTCTGAACATTCATCTGAAATGTCAAACAGTCAAGTAAACTCAGACTTCAGGGGAAATCTGTTTAACAGATGGCAGCTATTGTGTTCATTTTGTTGTTTTTCAGAAAGCATTTGAAATATTTTGTGCATGTGGATTCGGTGTTCCCACCATTATAAATACTAGAGGGAAAATTGTATTATGTTATGTATTTCTTTTATTTTGGACACAATAACAAAGCAAAAGTAAATATAATGATAAAAACAATATACCAGAAAAAAATAAGCAGTTTAAACTCTACATGCAAAAATGAAGTTTATCCAAATGTTAGGTTTTGTTACTGACGTGGTTTTATTTACTTGCCAGGCTGAGGAAGGAGCTGGAGATGCACAAAGAAGGACAACTTGAGCATCTGCGAGAGGAACTAAGCTCAGAAATTCAATTCCTGCAGTCAGTAAGTTGGTGGCTTTTATTTAAATTATTCCATTTATTTTTTTCCCTTTTTTAGCATGACAGTCATACACAGATGCTGTCAAATTTGCTTAGAAGTTTTGAAAGGTAGTTGTGGGCAAACTTCCAAATGTAACACATGAGCTAAAATGCATATCTTTATTCATTTGCAAAACATTTGTCATTGTCACATTTGTTCTTTGTAAACCTATTTTTTTTTTCCTTTCTTTTTTAATTGCAGAAGCTGGACAGCAGCCAAGGGGCTGAGAAGTGTTAGGTTAGGCACCTGATAAGTTGCAAAGTTTATCTTGTTTGTCTTATGTTCAAAAACAAAGATGCTGATTTACAGACGGTTAGTTTCTGCTTCCCTGCTTTCTTTATTCTTCTTTATCTCCTAAGAGTCTTAACTAAGCCCTGGATAATATTTGTTTTTCTATGTGTGGATTGAATATTTTCTTTCTGTTGGTCTTTACACTTTTGTGCCCATTTCTGAGAAAAAAAAAACAAGTTTATTAAAATGTATGGATCCTTTTTTCCATGTGTCTAATCCTTGCTTATAACACCAACAAGTTATATAAAAAAATATGATTCTTATTAATGTAACTACTCACAAACACGTGCAAAAAAGGTATTCAAAGTTTTGTCCCAAAAGTGATTTTATATTGCCCTCTAGTGTATAGAATATGGTATTGCTACATTCCAGTCCAATCAGATCATGCCTACTGAAACAGCGGTGAACAGACATTGCATGATTGTTGCATGCATTTTATTTTATTTTTATTATTTATAACATTCATCATATCCTGTTCCCTGGATACCTACCTATCTAATGCTGCCTTTTTCAGCTTGGTAGGCTCTTTACCACCAGACTGAAACAAATACATTTTTTGATAAAAAAAAAAAAATGGCTGCAATTTTCTCCCAGTTAGCTATAGGATTGTTAGAGAGGACAGCCACTCATCACTGGTCCAACAGTAAAGTCACAATCATAATAAGGGTTCATAGACGAGGTCTGTTCAACACAAAGATTAGATAAGCTGAGGGTTAGGGCTTTGAGCAAGGTTGCCATGCTCTTCCATTTCTAGCTGGGTAATTAAACTTACTGATCAATAACAAATTTGGAGTACATGGGTAAATAAAAGTTTTACTGAGTGAGTTACCAGCCAGAAAACACAGAAGCTTAAGATGCAATATTTAGGCTTTTGCCACCCAATGGAAGCTCTGTGCAATTACAATTTACCACTATTAATCATTCAGTCCACAGACAGTTATTTCCTTAATTGATAATTAGATGGTCTGCCAGCTTACACCAGAGGGTCGTGCTGTGGGGCATTTTCTCTCTGATTAAAGTGACTCCTAGTAGAATGATGTGGAATGTCAATGGCTACCTAATGAGATCCTGCAATCTCATTTTGACTTTTTAACCTCGACCCCGGTGAGCTACATCTGGATGCGTCTGCAAAAACTGAGAGCAGACAGAACAGCAGACAAAGCAGTCCATTTGACAGGGTGGTTAACCTCATTTTAATGGCTGCTCTCATCAATATATGGCTGTCAAGCACATGAATATTGAGTGTCTGTTAGTCAAATGAAGTCAGATGGAAGAACAGTGAAGATGGTGGTAAGACATCTGCTTTTGTTAATGGAAGAGATGCAGCCATTTATTTATTGATATTTAAGCGGCTGCATTGACACAGATGCATTTGCATTGTTTAGGTTCACCTCATTTTCCACCAAAGATGAAGACCTAGATGAATTCCAGAGGGTGGTTGAAAAGCTTGTCTTGAATATAGTTCCAGTTGCAGAGGTAATAACCAATATACTCTGCTGTGTACACCAGTTTTTCTTTTAACTTTAAAAATCTAAGTTTAAATTACTTATTATAGGAGTAGTCAACAGATAAATTATTAATGTCAAAAAGGGGCAGAGGATGGCAAACTCTTTTGGCATGTTTGCATCAGCGACGTGTTTAACTTTATGTTTTTTGCAGTGCCACCTGTAAAGGGATGTGACATAAGGTAGCATTTGAACTATGATATCTCAGTATCACTAGAGTAACATAGGAAATCTTGTCTTGTCAAATGTATAGTACCTACATTACCAAAAGGTGTCCCTGTAAGGACGTATTTTGAGCCAGAGAAGGGAAGAATAGTCGATTAGAGTTCAATGATGCTGTAATCTCAATACGTGCAGCTTTTGGGTGCTTGTTTAGCTCAGTGTGTCGAGCAGGCCACCACATGCCATACAGCTGAGAGCGGCCGGCCCGGGTTTGAGTCCATCCCATTCGCCGCATGTCTTTCCCTCTTGCTCTGTCAATTTCTTTTTAAAAAAGGCTAAAATAACAGCATCTTTTACACATATAGTTGAAAACTGCAAGCTTACCTGTAGCTCATTGAGTTTTCCCAGAGAGAAATATGTGAGACTTTGCAACTGCTTTGCCTACTCTGTCTTTTATTAGTTTACTACCTAAAATTCCATAAGCACCTTTAACAGCTGCACAATAATATTTACATACTAATCACAGAGCGCGACAAATGTGAAAATAGAGTTTCAACGTGCATTATGCCCTTACAATATATATCGACATCCAATGAAGAACAGTTTGGAGACAAACACACTCCGAACTTTAAAGAGTGTAAAGTTAAGACTGGCTCATGTGACCCGAACCCTCCTTTAGTTACACGGCAATGGGCCTAGGCTGTTGGGAGCTTCCCATGATGCACTTCTTTACTCATCTCTTTTCACACTCTGTTTTTAATCATTCGTTATCATTAATCTGTCTTTTTTTTTTTTTACACAGTATGTTTTTTGTCCTGTCTTTCTGCCTTCACCCTCAGCCGTTTGTGGCAACTGGCTGCCTCTCCCTCAGCCTGATTCTGCCAGAGGTTTTGTCCTACTGTCACCAAGTGCTTGCATGCAGGGGGTCTTCACTTTGTTCAGGTTTTCTCAGTGGTATTGCAGCATCTTGGCAGAATAAAGCACCTTGAGGTGACTGATGTTGAAATTTGGCCCATATCAATAAAACTATATTAAAACGAACTGTTCCTTTGATCTGACAGCATGAGGGGCCAGTATAATATTAGTATTAAACTGTTTCATTATGATACATGATACACCGCCAGTGTGTAAACTTTAATCTGGATTTTGTCCTAATAACTGGTGAAAAATATTGAGATATTTTCAGGCTTTAAGTGCACACGGGTTATGAAAAATAACTGCTACAGTGGTGAGCCACTGTGAAAATGCAGGGTCTGTAGAGTGTGAAACTATGCAAACATATATTTATGTCCATATGCACAAATGCCAGAAAAAAACCCACTCCATGTTCAAGTATTTATTAAAATGTTTTTACTGCAGCAGGAGGTCCTTTTATACCCATTTTCATGACACGGTTCTCTGTCATGTTTAACCGCATACAAGACAGGCATACTTCAGCTCTCCTTGTATGCCTTTACCCTTCAGCTCAGCAGTAAAATCTTCAAGGATGCGATTCTGCATTTGACTGCTGCTCTTGGTTGTTATGCAGTCCTGATCTTTTGGAAAATATGCAGTTGTTGCTCCTGAGACTTGAATAGATGCTTCTAGAAAGCAAGAGCAAGACATAAGTTCAGCCTCATATCTTAAAATTTACATACAGTTTCTGGTATTTAAACTCTCTGTTTAGGGCCACTAAGATTACACTTACCGTATTAAAATGCAATGAAAAAGAACTTTGCAGAGAAAATTGCAAGCACATTTGGATATGACTGAGTCGTTGGGAGCGACTCCCTGCTTTGACCTCAGCTGCAGATTCATAGTAATAAGAGATGAATAAACTGCTGCCTTACCGATGCACTCAGCCAGCTTGTTTCCTCCTACGTACTGGCTCTGCCACTGATATCCTGTTTGCCCACTACATTCATCAAAAACACGTCTTTTTCTCAGAAAACCAAAATCATAACCCTGTGAAAAAAGACTCGTATTACTCATCCCACTTTCCACTATATGAATCATGAAAAACTGAAAAATATATGACAGATGCTGGTACATGCATGTACCACTTACATAGTTGCACATGGGTTTGCAGTAGCGTTTGTTGGCAACAGTGGCACATGCTAGCCCCCCGTTTTTTGGCACTTCAGCTTCTTTGCATTGTGTTGGCTCAGATCCTTGGCATTCTGTAAATCAATGAATCGTGAACATTTATATATTAGATGTCTATTTCTTCTGTCTTTCCTGTTTCTTTAGTTCTGCATTATACCAGAGCTTCTGTTCAAAAACAGGGAAAGTAACCTTATTTTAAATGTAAATGTTATTTTCAGAGGGATTGTGTTCCTCAGTAAAGTTAAGGGTGACATGAAAAGCCACTTGGCAGTTACTACTTTCAAGGGTCCTTCTGTGCATAGTAGACTACAGTTCATCTTAATAAAGCTTCAGTTCCAAACCAACCACTCGTGCGCCAGTGATTCCACTTCATCGAGTATTCCTCAAGGAATGTGATCATTTTCTTGTACTCTAGAGCACTTCTGAAACCAGTTGTTTCCAAACCTTTTTTGCTAGGCCCCCTTTGTTTTACATGAACATCTTTGCGCGCTCCTCCAGCCACATACACCTATATTTTGTTTTCAAACTCCATTGTAGTTTATTTCACACCTCAAACCTTTTGTAAACAATTAATCAAATAAAAATGAACAGCAATAAATTAAAGGTAGCAATAAAATAAACTACTAAGTCTTTTATGCTACGTCCACACCTACACAGGCAATTTAAAAAATGCAGCTTTTTATATGCTTCTGGGCCTTTTGTCCACATGTAAAAACGGCATTTTGGGTCACTGAAAATGGAGATTTTTAAAAACTGCTCCCAGGGTGAAGTTTTCAAAAAGTTGGTTTTTGCTTTTAAGTGTGAATGAGGAAAACAGAGATTTAGTCACACAACGTCAAAGGTGTGCACCTTTTTTGACGTCACTAACCTTCCGATCAGTAGATGACCTGCTCTCCTCCTGCACTCCAGCCACGAGGTGGAGTAATGAAGGTTAGTAATAAAGAACCGTGTATTTCAAACACTAGAACAGGGTATCATATAACTCTATTATGACTAACATAAGCTAATATACTAACATAGTCTAACATATTCATTGTCAGTGTCACACATCTCATCCTATAGTAGCTAGGACAGGCTATGAATGGATGGATGGATCTAGCCTTAAACTCAACTACACACCCCAACATAACCAGCCTCTGGATGTGGTTCCCAATTATGTTTCAGACTCAGTAACATGAGGAGGGTCCAGTGGGAGCTCTAATGTGATCCTTACATAAATCCTCATCTGGATAAACATAAATTTCAGTTTGGGGGATCATTTTAATCGCAAACTAAAGTAAATATTAGTCATCTAGTTGTTAATGACATTCTGCTTCTTGTTCGGTGGTACTTTATTAGTGCGTCTTGTTTCTAATGAATATATTCAAGAACTTTCACGCCTCAAAATGGGCTTTTGGGAAGAGACTTGTTTTTTTTTCTTTTTAATGGCCCTTAAATATACAAAAATACATTTTATGCTTGAGTGAATGAAACTCCATTAAAAAGTCGTGGCAGTTCTCCTTTGCATGAAGGCCAAAATGACATTGCTGAGCACCAATATTTATTTTATGCAGAAAAAAAATGCATTTATGTATTTGCACTGCCGCTTATGAATCTATTAAACGTTATGATCTTGCTTAGTGCTTCTTTTTTGTTGACAACTGAGTTACAATTATTTTAAGATGGCTAAAATTGGATTACTAAGCTATGAATGTCATGAAACGTCTGTGTGCAGGCAGGATAGGACCCAAACGGGAGTATTAAATACACGGGGAAGGACACAGGGAAATGCATACTGACACAAATACACAGAAGGATTACTAGGAAATGAGAACACAAGGGGAACACAGCTGATACGAATTAACAAGAGGCCACAGGGGAACTACACCGAACATGAAAACACAAAGCTTTCAAAATAAAACAGGAAACTGTCGAATATCACAAAGGAGTGGGAGAAAGGCAGATAAGAGTGAGGAAGGGAGAGAGACATTAAACAAAGGGAGACAATACACCATAACATGACCTGGGGACTGGGAGGACACAACATTCGGGGAAATGAGAAGGTCTAAGGAGATAAACATAGATGGGAAACATGGAATGACACACACAAGGAAGAGAAGATGGGCACAGAAAAGGGAGATAAGGGACAAGGACTGACACACCTAAACACATACAGAAGCGGACACAGACATGACGGGAGCCTAAATGTACAAAGGTTAACATGGAATAAACTCAGGATTACTACTAAGATAATAAACCATAACACCAAAGGAAACGCAACATATATTCTTTTTGACACTGGTTCACCCTCATCCCAGTTACAGTTAAACACTAAATAAATAAAAATATACTTTAGTCAACTTTTAAATGAATCTTCCACTAATTTAATGAAAGGGTGAAATACTTTGAGTGGACTCAAGTGGATGCGATGTGCCGTTAAGAAATGGTCGCGTCTAAGACATTTCAGCAAACCTGAGGTTGTGAGATCAGCAGTACTAGTCAATGTTTCTAATCAAACTGCTAACACCGTGATCAATAACTTCTTCATGTATAGCAGAACTGGCTTCTTTTTAAGGTCCAATGCACAAAACTGAGATGAGAACAAATGTGGAATTATAGACTGTAAACATCAGTCGTTCGGTTATATTTACATTCATATCAGACTTTATTTTTAAACATTGATCATTTTATATTTATGTTGCAACGGTAACTAAAGCCTAACACTTATAGTGGTTCTAACAGAACTGAAGTGAAATGCAGAAACAACACAAACAGTCGCACATGTCGCTGGCTCATCCTCCTACCTTTCAGCTGGTGTTTGTGCAGAGTATCCGTCAGATTCCTCATGTAGAGCTCCAGTGCAGCTGTCTGCTGTGCAGTCCAAGAAGATGGTGGGTTTTCGCCACACTCTACTGCCACCTATTGGTTAATATCAATTTAGTTTATATGGAAAGCAAATGGAGAATATTGTCAAGTTATTTATTTTCCTTTCCTTTCTTTACCGTCTCTTAATTTTAAGTAAGTAAATGACGTGAGTTGTATTTATATGCATGTATGTGGAAAGACAAATTAATAACTTGCACTGAGATCAGCTGACAAACGTTCCCAGAGTTCAGCTTGTGAGCTGCAGTTGAGCGGAATAGTTTCATGAGCCACACAGGAGGACAAGACTGCAACCAAGCACACAAACATAAAGAAAACCCCAATGTAATATTCATCTTCTCTTTTACACCTTACATTTTAATCTTCCTTTAGCTGCATATTTGTATTCCTCATGTACACTCTGCCTGTGATCTCACATTAAGATAAACATATGTAAATATGAGTTTACCTGCAAGTGAGCAAAGCCAAGTCAGTGTTGCCTTTAAAGCCATGGCCACTAAATGAGGGTTTTCTGCCCCAGAACTGAGAACTCAAAGCTATGACAGGTGAATTTATTGACTCAGTCTGTCAGGGCAAAGTTTACAGAATTGGTAAATACTGTTGTTTTCAGCTGCGATTGGAGTCAGCATCTGCCAGCATTTCCTTGACTATGACGTAACATGAAAGTGAAAAAGATTAATTATTGAGCACCTTTACAAAAAACAAAACAAAAAAAAAAAACAGTGTCATTTATACATACAGTATACAGGAACTCCAGAAATTGTTCTTCTCTTAGTAAGAGAGTTGTTTTCAGTATGCATGTCCCTGCTTTGTGCTGATGGGGGAGCTGGAAGCACACACTTACTGCTCCAATTAGGGCTTTGTGCTGTTCTGCTTCAAACTGGATGTCACTACTACTTCTTAGCTGCGAGACCATTATGGAGCCAAATGTCAGAATGTGATTCAGACACACACCCTCTCACATACATGTGCGCACACCAGCCCATCAGACACACTGGGTGACTTGGTGTCAGCCAGTAGTTGTGCCACGAAGGATGACTGTGTAAATAATTCACGGTGGATGTTATTCATTATGGATGTCTGATGATCTGCGAGAAAATGAATTATTGAAGCTTTTAAGAAGAGTGATTGAGCTCATTAACATGGAGGGTTGCCTTCTTTGTTTGATTTGACTAAAAAAAAGAAGAGTTCCTCCCTGTCTTCTTACTGACTTGTCCTCTACATCCTTCTATTCCTTGTCCTTCTTAAGAAAATCCTTATTTTGTGAATGCCGCCTGGAATTCTTTCTATAAATTTTTTTAACAATAACACATTTCTTAAAGTGTGAACCTATGATTTTCTTCATGTTGCAATGGTTTGCACAACAAAGGGCAGTTACTGTCGGGGAAACCTGTGTTGAAGCTTGCTATTTACTTGCATCAGCCTTTGTAGAAGTTTGAACAGAGAGAGCAAAAGAGAGAAAAAAACAACAATCATCTGGTGAATTATGAAACTGCAAGGTCAGACGTACAGTTTTATCCATTTTATAAAAATGTCTGACTGAAAATATAAAAGTATAAAATATAAAGGTCTTCTGGTACAGCAGTAAGAGTAAAGTCATTTTTCATCAGCTTGTTCTGTCATACAGTCCTTCATGTAATTCTACAAATCCCCCAGAAATGAATCATTTTAACTTATTCAGTAGCATTGAAGCAACAACATAGCCCTTTGATGCTGTGATTAAGCATTTGGTAAAGGACATTTCGAGTACCTATATCTTTTTGAAACATGCACTGGAGTTAACCTAGCTCAACCATCTCTACCACTTGCTTTTGGCTTTTTTATTCTCAAAAACTCCACTGAATGATGATCTGCACTTTTCATTTAGCTTCCTTTTCTCATTGCTAACTTCCTCAGCTAAGTATAATTTAAGTATATTGTTTGACATGATATAGTGTCATAGGCTTAACTGAGCAGAATTAACTAGCATGTTAAGACCTTTAGACCAAATGCCTTTTTCATACACACATTTGTAATGTAACGTATATATACAGAAAATGAAGAAATAGAGGTTCTGAGTTCATCCAGATTCCAATTCCTAAGAGATGGCAGCAACAGGAACAATTTCATGATTTGATCCAGAATTTGAAGCGGTATGACAGCTTTTTGGGACCACTTCTGATGAAGGCAGAGAAATAATTTCAGAAAGCCAACTGATCCAGTGTCTAGCTGTGTGTCTGAGGTAAAATAGTCATATTTGATCATTTCCACATCTGCATTTGTTCTGCACCGGCACGTTTTCAACTACTGAGAGCACACTTGCTGCCACTTGTTGCAGTGGTCTGATTGGTCATATCTGCATGTGAAAAATAAAGCTTGACCCAAAAAAAGCTGCCGAGCCGCTGCTGAACTGCTAGCTCGGCAGTGGTATCCTTTGCTCCAACTGGTTTTAACTTCGGTTGCTCGCATTGTAATTGTGAATCATTTAACTTGCCCATTGTCTTCTCAACGTTAATGATTATTTTGTTTAAAATCCCTTTTTAACAGTAACCCTATGTGTTCTAAAGAAATGCTTGTCCAGTGTTTAAATGTGATACCAATGGATTTCTTTTTATTTTTTACAAGCATCCATATGTGATGAGTTGGGAGTGAGACTTATTTCAGTATTGCCATCACTTGGCATGCCAAAAACATCAGTTAAACAAGGCGGCAGTGGCTTTTACAAAATTAGGGAATGAGTACAGACTGTCATCTCTGTTTAAAGATGTTCCAACATAAATGTCTCATTTGATGTCTGTGATGACTTTAACCCATTTTCAGGCAGGCCTCTAATATGAGACATTAAGAGTAAAAGTTCACTCATTTCTAAACCCTGGTTAAAGGTGTAGGACCTGTTCTCCTGCAGTAGAAAAGGCTACACTTCTGAAGAGACTGAGTTTTAATTTGATACAATCAAATAGAGACATTTTGAAAACTGTAAAGGACTTTAAAATTCATTCTTTTGCAGTATAAACTGTTTATCTAGAAATATGGTAGAGGTGTGTTGTGTTTAAAGATGGGGTTTAAAAAAGTAATCTATTACACTTCATCCCTTCCTGAGCACCAGCAGGCCTCATTACCAAGTAATGCAGTATTACATACTGATCAGAGAAAGAAATTTGTTACACTACTTATTGGTTTACTTTCACATTACTATGTGAAATAACCTGAAATGCATTGTCATATAATCAGTTAACTATATAAACCTATTATTACTACTACTCATTAGAAGGTTCGGTGTTCGATCGCTGGCTGCTTCAGTCTGCAGTTATCCTTGGGCAAGATGCTAACCCCAGGTTCTCTCCAACTCTTCCATTGGAGTGTGAATGTTAGTTAGAAAGCACAGAAAAGGTGCTGGTATGAATGAGTAAATGAGGCAAGTTGTATGAGCTGCTTTGAATGCTATAAAAGAGTATAAAAGAGCTATTTAAGAACCATTTCATATATATATATATATATATATATATATAAAAAAACACCCAGCACGCCCCTGCGGGCGGTTTATCCTTCAAGCTCGGGTCCTCTACCAGAGGCCTGGGAGCTTGAGGG
>NW_024582467.1:983587-1101427 GCF_018398535.1 Haplochromis burtoni
TATATAACACAAAACTGACAACAAAAAGTAAAGATCAAAACCAGCACAAAAAGAGTTTAAAGCAATGGTTACTCCAATTCTGTTTATGGGTTCTTGGTTAGCCTTAGCACACTGTCTGTGCAGATGTTTGCCAAGAGCCAAAGTTAGCATAATGGACGCAGCTTGTCTTTTGTGCATATTGTATAATGTGCATAATGTCCATATCTCCACTTCATAAAAGCTGGAGGCCCCTCCACCATTTCCCTTCTCCTGGTATGCAGACATTTGAAGATCCTTTGCAACACAAGTAACAATTTTATTTTAACAGTGATGTAATTACTGAATTTTATAGAGCAATGTGTTACTTTAGCACATTACTAGAAATTGCAATTTGATCACAATAACACATTCCAAACATTGCTTGTGTTTATAAAATAACTTTCTGTTTATCCGAGACTGGTTTGCAGGGGCGTGTCCCCAGCCACCGCCTACAGGTTATCCAAGGCATTCCTGAGCCTCTTCCTAGACATGCCAAGAACACCTCACCCAGGACACTAAGGAAGCAGATCCCCAAACCACCTCAACTGGCTCCTTTCATATGGAGAAGTGGCTCTACTCCGATTTCCTCTCAAATGACTGAACTCCTCATCCTATTTCTAATGGAGAGGCCAGCCACCCTTCAAAAAGAAGCTAATTTCTGCTGCTAGTATCCTCAGTCTCATTCTTTTTGTCACTACTCAAAGCTTGTGACCATAGCTCATGGTATGAGGAATTAGGTCAACTAGCAAATTGATAATTTGGCTTTTATGCCCTCACCACGAATTGCTACCTTACATGGAATATGGCCCCGTCCACATGGAGAAGGTGCTATAGGGGATGACTGTCCAGGCCCCATCTATCTGGAACAAAATTACACACCACAGAATTATTCTTTAGTGTTATTCTTTACTATTGTTGTCACTGTGGTGACCTCATAGCTGGTTATGGCCATGTTTCCAGGGAAAATGATTGGCAGATTTAAATGAACTGTTTGCTATAATAGGAAAGAGAAGCTCATTTGAACCTTGGATTTATAAGTGCCTGCTTGCTCCACACGTCGTGTCGTTCTCATTTCCGTGTCCTACCCTGCTGCCAGGACTGGCCTGTCGTGAAACCGCAGCCTTGGACCCAGCTGTTGCTTTATATCAATAAACATTTTTCATTCCCATTTAAGGTTGTGGTCCTTCTTATTGGAAGAGAAAGGATGGTACTTATCTTTATACTTCCTTTATTTAGATACATCTGGAAAGCTTTTTAGTAAACTTAAATAAATATGGAAACAATAAAAACTAAAAATCCACACGTTAATCTAATATTTTGTCAATCTTTTTTATTTATTTTCTTTATAGCATTCAGAAGGACACACACAGTTTCCTGTTATTGCACAGAAAATCTAGAAATAACGCTCTAAATACATTCTGCTTGGGAACATTGACGTCCAATATTTAGCCCTAGGGAGCTTCACTGGTGTCGGTCACTGTAGGGACAGAAGCTGCAGCCAGCATCTGGTTTTCTTTGCAAAGCATCGAGATTCAATGCAGGATTAGCCTTGCTGTCCGTGATAATGAAATCGGTGCAACAACCATCCAAAGATCAATACTAACACTTCATTTTTCAAATATTTTTGCACAGCCCTCTGTTGTAGAAGGGGATAATTATGGTTATTTAAACAGTAGACAAAGCTTGTGTATGCAGTATATTGTGTGAAACAATGACCACCGGTGCTGTCATTGTTTATTCACACAAACAAAAAGTCACCTGTCAGGAAAATAAAACCATGAGTCATTTTAAATATTTGAACAAACCAAAGCTGCTGTTGAGGACTTTGACTTTATGTACAAAAGCGCTCACACACACACACACACACACACACACACACACACTGCTTAAACAAACAGACAGTGTGCCAATCCAGCCTGATTCCCTGCACACTCGCTTACATCAGTATAGAGCCATACTCACACCTACAGACACCCTGCGTTGCTGTGTGCTATCAAAGCGATGACGAATGGCGTGTATGATAGCAACACGCTCTCCTCTCTGTCTAACCTTTCTGAAATACTCGTGACATTCTCCCTGCAGCGCACCTTGTCTGCCTCCCTCACAGGCATTGTGCTGAATTAGCCAGCCATGGAAAACGGCTACTCTGTTGTCAAATGATTCACAAGGATGAGCTGCAAAAAAACAAAAAAGTCTGGGCTAATTGGTATTCAAGAAGACGCAGTGCTACCTGTTTCAGAGAGTCTTCCTGTTTGAGAGGCTCACAGTGCCTCCGGGGAAAGTTTGAATGCAGTTGCAGCTGATGAATAGCTAATAACTTCTATTAGCTCATTTAATTACCTCTTTGCTTTTATCACAAGGCTGATTTATTTTCTCAACACACACACGGGCTGCAGCAATTGCGCATCATTTTAAAGCTGCAGCACACGGCCCTGTAAGAGATTTTGGAAGATTAAATGCGTAAATGCCTTCGGAAGCGAGGGTTTAACACGGATGTTTGACTCTGAGCTCGCGAAGAGACAACCAAACTGATCTTGTCAGTTGAAAAAGGGCTTTTCTTTCTAAACAAAAATCAAAGCAAAAGACGGAGAGAGAGACACGTAGGGAACAGGCCAGTTAAAAGTGGGCCTGATAACTCCAGCTGTGCAGCATCACACATTTGAAGCACCAAGAAAGAGGCTTTCTTCTCCCTGTCTTGTCTAACCTTGCACACTAATTAACAAACTATTATAGTGACAGAAACGTCTGCTGAGCGCTTTCAATGAAAATGTCTAAAAACAGTTGACTGGCAGCTCCAATCACCACTCATCTCCCACTGTTTTTTCCTCTCTCTATTGTTTAGTGTACACAAATTAGAAGGAAATCACAGTGGTACCATTTTGGGGGAAAAGTGCAGCAGGAGAGAACGTTTTAAATGAAAGACTCTCTCTGCCAGATAAATGGATCCCACTGAGTGAGCCTGTTCACACAGTCACTTAGTCACCCAGTCAGTCAATCAGTCAAATGAACATGCAGATTGTTCAACACCTACCGGAATGAAGAGAACATCCACGTACTGAAGCAACAGCCCAGAACACACACCAGATGGGGGAACCTATTAATTGATCAAATATTTATAAGATGCAAATGTGGGGGGAAAGAAAATGATGCCGTCGCTGTCCCTGAACACCTGTTTCCCGGCCGGCTTACTGAGCTCTTGTTTACCACCTGTCTTTGTACATACTTCCTCCCTTCCTGAGCACCAGCAGGCCTGTGACTTTGCCTCATGTCTCACTGCTTAAAGATTCTACAGCTTGTTGGCTAGCAGTGTTGTGCGCTACAATTATCCAGTAAACAGGTATGTTTACCCTTTCCTTTACCATCTGTATTCATTTAATCACCTACATATTACATCCCTGTTCACTGCTCCGTGTCTTTTTGCATACCTTGGTCCACTAATGTCAAAAGATTATGCTCTAATTGGCTTTTTGTATGCTAATGGCTATAATGGACTGTATATAACAGTGAATGTAGGCTCGCTTTTAGCATGTGGACTGACCGTATTTGCATGACAAGTTGGAGCGCTACATTTTCATCTACATACATGTGACAGGTAACAATAATAATTAGTGCTAAGAAACAACAAAATACAAAAGAAAATTGAATTTCCCTGAGCAAAGATCTGCGCTGCACAGCATTGTTAGATAATCCAAAACAAACATGCTAAAAGGTCCAGTTTGGGGACTTGGAATCTTGTCAGATGCCTGAAATTGCTGTTACAGGCAACTGAGCTCCTCACTTCATCTCTAAAGGTGAGCCCAGACACCTCATTTCTGTTTCTGTATCCACCCAGAGCTTGTGGCCGTAGGTGAGGACAGGAACGTAAATGAACCAATAAATCGACAGCTTCACTTTCACGCTCTACCACAACAGGCCGGTACAGCATGCGCACTACTGCAATCCATCCGTCAATCTCCCACGCCATTCTCAGTGGACACTCTACCTTTCCAGTGGGAGAAGTTAGTGTTTACATCATAGTGCAGTGGCAACTACTGTACTGCAGAAATCGCTTGAAGTATTTTCATAGGTGTTTGTATGTCTGTGAACAGATTTTGTCAATAACGTCACAGCTGGTGGATTTTGTGCAGCCCAGTTTTGCAGCAAAACGTGACACAGTCACAGAAAAGTCTATTATATTGAGTACATGGACACAAATGTCCCGTTTTTTTCTTATTTTCGGTGCAAATCTCATCTTAGAACATATTTCTGCTTCCACCTCTAATGTCATTTGTAAGGATGCCTAAACCTAACCATATAACAGACTGAAGTGAAAAGCAATACCAAAATTATTGTAAATTATTGGTATTTAGACAACAATGCTTTCTGTACATGAACAGAAATAAGTAGTTTTCATGAAAACGTGGTAATAATAAGAGAATGTTTGTGGTCACAGAGAAACAAAAATAATGCAACAAATTACTTTCTCCTTTGTATTTAAGTAGAATACCACCTCACTCTTAGGAACATTTTGCTGTGTAAAATATGTAATATAAGTACATTTTTTAAAAATTAATGACCCCAACACTGATCACAACAAAGTGCCGAAATACCTCCACAAACACTTGACCACACAGCCTGCAGTTATTATTGCACTTGCTTAGCGATGTAAGCAGAGCCAATGAGAACCCAGTGAGACTCAATAAGAGAACTGATAAGTGATATTGATAATGGAATTGTTAAATAATTATCAGTTTCCATCTCCAATCATGTGAGACTGTGTTGCTTGGTATGAATAGCTTCTATCTGCCGAGTATGTCATGATTTTTCTTTTTTTTAAAAATTCTTTCCACACAAAAGCAAAACAGGTGTCGTCGATGGAGTTCTGACAAATGCCTCACTGCCTGAGTATCTGAGAATCCTGCACCTTAATGATCTGTAATGTATGGAAAATGTAAATGAAGGAAAAACAAGGTTTTTGAGCACTTGAATTTGCAGAAAAATAATGAGCTCAGTCTGTGTTTCTAACTTGTCGCTATCAGAGAAAATGTCAGTGTACATGTTGAGTGTCACGTAAGCCGTGTGCTTATGGTTTCTTTGAAGCAGGAAGTCATATAACATAAATGAAAGTGCACCGGCTCATCCGCGGGGGATCAGTGTCAGAGGTGGGGATACGCTTCACAGCTTCATGACAGAAGGGCACAAAGAAGGAGCAGGAGTTCGTTGTTCTTGTCTTTAAAGGGTTAGCGCAGCTGAGGGAGGCTGACAGGAGTGCCAAAACTTGCAAGTGTCTTTTCTTAAAGAACAAAAGCACAAGTATGAAAGGTTTTTGAATTGTGCGAGAGGAGGCTTTGTTAGCAATCAAAAGGATTTTAAGTGAGATTTCCAACCCTTTTCTTTTAATAACTTTTTGTGCTTTGAGGGGAAAAAAAAAACCAATAAAAATGCTCTTGACATGTTGGTGCCTGGTGGTTAATTTATTCTTTGTTGCAGACAAAGATTTAGAACCTGTGATTCAATGAGTCGCTGCTTTAATAACTACATGAACATTTTCTTTTAAACAACAGAAATGAATTATATTAGTTGAAAGTTTTTTAGAAAAAGATAGAGCTGTAGATGGCAAATTAAATTAAACAGGAATACCGAAGCAAGAAATAGAGATGGAGCTACAAACAGCAGCAGGACAAAAGCCTGGCTGTAAGAAATGAAAGAAAAAGAACGTCTTTGATTACTGCACTGCCACTAAATGTTAGGTGGCACAATTTTACAGAAGTTGCTGGCATTGCTGCTGATTTGATTGGTTGTAACAGACAAAGACTACATAGGAGGGGAAATACCTTCATGGAGGTTCTACGAGACTTGGCCTGAGATATCTTGACACAGGACTGCAAGGCTGAAGGCAGTGTGCATGTTTGAATACAGCAGTGATACCAAGTGATACCAAGTGCCAATTTATTTACTTGTGCTTCCTGAAAAAGGGCTCGCGAGCCTCTGGGCTGGGCATCCTCTGTCCTCTATTCTTCATTCATCCAGAAATCAATCACAGTAAGCCAACTAGAAGGATGTCATGATCCTCTCTTATGAAGATGTGCTTTAGGAAGAAGAGGGAAAAGCCTGATGAAGGAACTATAGGATATTGTATTATTGTCGTCCTGCTATCTGGAAACCTTTCTGCAGCCATTGGAATAGGTTTAATTTGAGTAGAACTTAGATGATCATCACATGGGAAACCTTGACTAGTAACCACTTTAATTCCGACCTTTTCAGTCCTCTTTTATGTTGGTCTCACTTCAGATGTGAGAGTTTGATATCAGACTGTTTTTTGTGTATCTTTTAAAATGTTTTAACTTGGAATAGCAACTTGATTAAATGCTCTTGAAGTAAACTTTTCCGATCAGTTATTTTAATTCATAAGCTTGTGGTTTGACTGTTGCTCATTTGTGTCGCATTAATATTTCTCCTTGTTTGCTGTACTCATTCAAAAAGTCATAAATATGTTTTGGAAAGATCTTCAGGATTCATAGATTTCTTAGCTGTGTTACTGAGTCCAAATGAAAACAAGAAGTGGGTTATTTCGCACTTTTTCGAAACCTAAGAAAAAATAAAGTGAGTCACAACTTCGTTTTTGAGGAAAAAACAAAGTCTACATATGAGACCTCCTTCTTTCTGGCTCCTCTGCATTTATTAACACTGCCAGCGTGCAGCTGCTGACTGAGATCACAACGCCGTGCGTGTACACGTGCCTGTGTAAGCTTACCACAAAAGATTCAATAGTGGTATTAACTTATAATACATATTTTGGGAGCCGAAAGTTTGAGAAAGAAAATAGATGTTTGCTGCCCGAGG
Source organism: Haplochromis burtoni (assembly GCF_018398535.1). Lineage (NCBI taxonomy): Eukaryota > Metazoa > Chordata > Actinopteri > Cichliformes > Cichlidae > Haplochromis > Haplochromis burtoni. Next base: position 990,428 of record NW_024582467.1, read on the forward strand.
CATTCCTTGTTTAGTAGGGGAATGTCAAATGCATGTGTGCTAATTACTGGAGGACGGCTCTGTATTAACCAACTCTAGTGCATCTTTAAACTGGCAAATTTAAGATTCTTCTTAGTGCCAGCTGTGAGACTCTCCGCTGTTAGGTTTGGCTACACACAGACGCACACACACACACAGACGCACACACACACACACACACACACACACACACACACACACACACACACACACACACCAAGAGTTCTTATTAACTTTGAAGGCTGGGTTTGATGCTGTTGCATGTAGTAGAATAAGAAAAGCTGCCTTTTGGGGTTTCCATTTGCATGTGTTGATTTCTATATGCGACAGTGTGCCTGAATTATTAGTTTAATTCTCCCCCTTTAAGTCACTGAATGAGTGCTGTTTAAAAAGAAAAGCCCAGTAAAAGTGCAGGGTATGAAGCAGGTATGGAGGAAATCCAGGCCCCAGATAACCAGAGGCCCCAGAGTACAAGGACCCGAGGAGGACCACCAAAGGGGGGGGAACCGTGCCACCCTGCTGGGAAGAGCTGAGTAGAGCCCCAAAGGAGAGGTCACCCCGCAGCTACGGAGCAGAGGCCAGAGGGGGTTGCAGTGGCATGCCCGCGGGCTCCGACTCACTTTCTGACTCACTTTTAAAGTGGAGCAAGCTAAAGCAGAGGGACACGTAGAAGTCTGACGGTCTGAAAACTGACCAGAGATCAGACACTACATAAAGTCAAAGTATAATGTGGGTAGAGGCCGTTCACCCACACTCATCCAATGATCCACTTCAGCCAGCTTTGCAGACAATTCATTTGATTTCTTTTTCAAACTGTGGTAAAAAAAACATTAAAGGGACTAATTTTCAAATGATACGTCATTTCTAATAAATCAGTTTTGGAAAGCCTTTGCTGTGTGACATAGATAAGCGTCTTTTTTTTTTTTTCCAAATCCAGTTATTATAAACCCAGTAAATGCCTTTAAAAATCCCATTTGAGCAGTTTTCATGAAGGCATTGTGTTGTGAATTATTCATAGGGTCTCATTCTGGGTTGTTACTGATCAAAATTTCATGGTTAACATCACAAAATCAGGTTTAATAAAAGATATATACCTGTGTCATCCATCCGATTAGAGGCCATCCACAGGGATCGGTAACATTTACCTCCAGAAAAATGACTAAAAAATAATTAATGCATGAAGGGTAAATTTAAGGGCGTGAGATTCCCAATATATAGGCATTAAAACACGAAATAATAGCACGCTAGTGTTTGCACTCCTCACTCCAGTAATGATTGTGGAATCACTTTCAAAATATTTTGCAGCATCCTTTTTTCCCCCACAGCAGAAATATTGCATTAAACTAATGAAGTTTTTTTTTTTTTTACCTTGCACTTTCATCTGCTTGATAAATTATTTTTAAAAAAATAACCTGCCATCTTTGTTGGGAGCTCAAAACTACCGGGATGGAAGTGCAGATATTTGGCTTTATTCAAACTCATATTAGTGAAGGTTTTCTAAAGAAACATTTCAGCTCTGCTTGTTGACTGCTGGCTGTTTGTCTGTTCTTTACTGTTTGGAACGGGAGACTGAATCATTTCAATGAAACTTGTTTTCTGACAGACATTGAAACAGTCATTCCAGGTTATTGCACAAGGTTTCAAATGTTCTGCATGTTTTCACAGTTTTCACCTCATGGAGCGTTTGCATTAGTGGCAAAGCATAGAGTATACAGAGATCCCTGAGCCGGCAAAGCTTATTGGCTCACCTGAAAGGAATAAAATAACATTTTATCTTATTCAGTGGAGCAGTATTCCAAATCTCATTGTGCAAAAGGAACCAGATTTCAAGAATAATAATTTAAATTTAAAAAAAAAAAACCTCTTTGATTTTTCTTGTAGGTTGTAGTTGTCTGTGAAGAAAAGCACTCAGAATATAGAATAAAAAGTCTTCAAAAAGTTGATTCTGTTCATCTGGACGTAGCGTTCTGTGGGAGAAACGTTTTGTCACTCATCCAAGTGACTTCTTTCACCATCTTACAATGATGTGATTGCAGCCATTCCCCATCTCTCTGTGAATGGTACTCATGGCCATTGATCAGTGGTCTTTGATCAGTGGTTGTTGATCAATGGTCATGAGAATTTGCATAATTAAGATTAAGGAACTGACCTCCCAACCTATTGTTCCTTCAGTGGGCTGGTTTCAGTCATTATGCAAATGTACTGTTTATAAGTTTGGGGAAACCTGCAGCCAGCTGAGACTGAAGAAGTCACTTGGATGAGTGACGAAACATTTCTCCCACAAAACGCTACATCCAGATGAACAGAATCAACTTTTTGGAGATTTACTTTCCTGGATGATTGAGAATGCATCAAGACATAGAATAAAAAGCTTAGTCATAAGTCAAAAACTACGCATTATTATCTACTCTTAAAGAAAAAGTTTTGACAGGGACAAATCCATCGTTGAAATAAACTGTAAGAACTCTTGCAAGTCACCAGAGCATCATATTAGTATGCTGGTGACATGACAGAGGGTGGATATTGAATACAGATTCATTAGGACAGTCCTGTTTGTGAGGTCCTGTGCAAGATTAATCATTTGCAAGACACCATCATGCGACTAATGTTGGGTGCAACTTGTCTCACAGAAATGCATTATTGCAATCACATTACATTTTTGTTACTCTGTATTATAATGCATCAGTTTATAAATTCAATAGTCACATCACAATTATCTGCATGATGGGTGGATAAAAAAAAAATGTGCTTGATTTATGTGCACTTCCACAATACTCAATAATATAAAAAAGGTGGAGGTATTACTTATATTTTATTGCACAAAGTATGGAGGCAAAGAGCAAACTGTTCCTAGAAAAATCAGTCCATCAATGCAAACTTGTCTTTAAAGCTCTTCAAACAACCTGCTGATCTCTGTTACCCACTCTGTGATGCCAAAATGAAACTAGCAGCACAGGTTATACTGCAGAGTCACACAAATGTAAAACATCACTTTGAAAAGGGAGTAAAGAATGTAAGTCATTAGTTATTTTTTTAGAAAGAGTAATATGTACTACATTACTATTTTTAAGTTAGCACCCAGCTTGAAGTTTCACAGCAGTTTGCATCACGCTTGCTGTTCCCATTGTTTACATGATCATAAAAAAAAGTAAACCGTGATTTGTTCATATTCCTAAATTCATCCTATATCAAAGGATGAATAAATATTTCCCTAGATAGGCACACAGATGTACTTTTGTTTTTGTCTCCTTTAGTCTGCCTTCTTACTTTTCTCTCTCGTATCATAGCACAGTAGTATTAGCATGTGAGTCAATGTACAAGTGGGGCAACACCTGGGCTAACATTTAGTCTCCATGCAAAAAGAACAGCGCAGAGAACGATGGCTCACTGACATGTCAGGTATCGTTTACCTCCAAATCTGCTCAGAGTGGCTTTGTAGATGTAGGGTGAAGCACCGTATGTGTGTCTGTTTAACCCCGGGACCTAAGCAGATGCTTCACTTAACACGCCGGTGAGCGTTGCTCCTTCCTTCATTATTTTTAAATGTCATGTTGTCTTTGTTTTGTTTTTTTCACATACACAACACTGTACACCGCAAATGTCACAGTCTCAGCCCAGTGTCTGTCTTCTGTTATACCCACCAGTGTTTATTTTATTTCTACACACAAATCAATAGAAAATTCAGACAGGATGGTAAATGAGCTTCTTTGTCCCTAAGCAGGTACCGCTAGGGTGCCTCTAGTCGAGAGATTCAAGCCCTTATTTTTTGCCACTAAGCTGTTAGAAAACTGAATTGTGCAGCTCACCACAATCTAACCATGTGAAAGTGATGCCTCATGATTAGCATGAACCACATGTTTTATCCTCACTTTGGTTTTTGGTTCCCATGCACATCTCCTCACGTGCCCTACCCGTCAGTGGAGCATGTGTGTACAAAGTGCGCCAGTCTTGTGTACTTAAAGGGCATGTTGCGCTTCAGTTAATATAACCTCTTCAGGGAAAATGTCTTGAATGATTAAATTAGCAGCATGTGAGCTCAAGCACACATAATTTCACCACCTGAAGCTTAGTGACTAATTGATTGTTTCTGAGCAAGTAACAGCAGCTGGTATTGGGTTCAATGTGCACACAACCTTAACCAGTGGTGGCATTATGTGACCTTGCCTGCCCTGATTTCAAATCAAAAATAGTTTATACTTTTTTATCGTGCAGGAGGCAATTTAACTACATGGATATCCCCTTTATGTCCCGATAAACGTCCAAGGAAGACAGAAGTGTAAGGGCCAAGGGGTACCACACTTTACACTCCTGTCCCACATTCTTTCCTGAGGGCACTGCATATTATTTTAAGAACCAATGGGTTTTTGCACCTGAGGCTAAATTCTCACAGTTGGAAAATTTTGCAGACAAAAAATAAATAGAAAAAAAATCCACCCACAAACATCGCTATGCTATCATTGTAAATACCGTCTACTGAATGGGCCGCCATTACGATAAGACCACTGCTGTTTTCATCCTCTCCTCTGCTGTTTGTTGCACAGTGTGTGACCAGCCCCACTGGTAGTGAAACAGAAGGTAGAGACGAGCAGAAAAACACCTGAGGAGACTTACACTGAGCTTAAACGAAACAAGTTTGAATGGCTCAATAAAATGAATGCACTTTTTTTAACTATTTGGATTTATGGGAACTGTTTGTACTGTGTACTCTCCGTGCAGCCAGTACCAACAAGTCAAAGTAGGATGTGAACAACAGCTCCGTTATTCAAGTGTTTAAAAGTAAAAAAAAAAAAAAATGCACTTTCACACTTCTCAATCAATCAATCAATCATCATTTTGACTGACTAATGTGAAATCTACCGTGGTAGTGAGGTGAAACTGAAAAAAAAGTCTCTGTCTTGAATACACTACCCATACACTTTCCTCCTTTCTTTACCATTCTTGTGACAGAGGGGACAGATTACTTATTGCTGCAATTTTAAATTTTGCATTATTGAACGGTGACTTTGTTTCAGTTTGACTTCTAAATCAAGCAAACCAATTTAAGAGAGAAAGTTAATGTCACGTTACTTTATTTTAAGCTTTTTTTAAATGTGTCGTTTCAGTATTTTTAATCCCCATTTCAAATTTAATTACCAATACTGATAAGTAAAAATATCTTCTTGCAAACATTAGCCAGCCTTTAACCTCCCGGCTGCTTCACAAAGCCTAGGTAATAACAGACTGTGCTTTTTTGCGTTCAGAGCTACTGAGTGGGTGCGGGTACTGCCTCCTACACACTCTATCCAGGCAGCTCCCTCGCATAAACCACTGTGTAATCCCAGGAGTGCAGAACTGTTCAACGTGGAACGCATCCTGCTGTGTGCTACCCGTGAGAAAGTGGAACATATCTAAACCTGATTCTGTCAAAATTATCTGAGGTGTGATGGCTTCAGTTTTACAAGCTTCATTTTTCAACTTAATAAAGTAGAATTTGAAATTTCATTATTTTTACTGTCTGGTCTGTTTGAGAGTTACCACTTTTGATTTTCTACTGTTGCTATGTCTATTTTGGTGTATGGCATATGGCTAGTGGTTGGTAAAGATCGTGGTCACTAATGCATTGATGTGTACTCAATAATCCAGGTAAAGAAATCCCAGAAAGCTAATTCTGTTCATCTTCATTTTCAGTGGGAGACACCTTTTGTTACTCATCCAAGTGACTTCTTCAATCTCAGGTGACTGCAGGTTTCCCCAGCTTTAAAAACAGTACATTAGCAAAATGACCATAACTAGCACCACCTATTACCAGTGGGTCATGAGAAGAGTTTCATGTTCATTAATGTGCAATTTGTCATGACTGGTGATCAATGGCCATAAATATTATTCAAAGAGGTGGGGAATAGCTGCAATCACAGCATTGTAAGATCGTGAAAGATGAACCTTTAGGCCCCCTCCTCGATTTTCACCTAAATGGCCTCAAACCAGCATGCGCCTCCATGTCCAGGATGTATACAGTCTATCCACTTAGCACTTTTAATTCTTATTCTTATTTTTATATTTTTATGACAGTATGTTTGCACTGAAGCACCGCAGCAATTTCCTAATGTTGTAAACCTGCTCAACATTTGGCAATAAAACCCTTTCTGATTCTGATTCTGATTCGCAGCAGTGAAGGCGTGGTCACTGGTCTGTAAATATAAAATAACTGTGGTAGCTCTTCTGTGTTGTGCCATCTGCTTAGTCAGAGGTTGAGTTCCCTGATGTATAAATCACAACAATCATCCTGGTAATTAATAGGATACACTGTATCATTCTGTTTCTGCCAAGGGACCCAATCCTTGGGGTGGACACATTTTGGGCTTAGTGTGTTTTGTTTTTTGGAAATCCACAGAGATATGGTGTTTTGAGAATACCCTGACACATAAAGATCACTAAACGTTTTCACCTAGGCAGCAGTTGTCCTTCTTACCTACAGTGACTGAAGCATTCTTATCAGTTTTTTAAAAAGGGAGAGCTGCAACATCGTGCTGTTCAATACATCATTTTCAATAATTCATTTATGGATCTTTTGCCTTTCTGTGCTACAAATGTGCTTCTGTTGGGAATAAAAGTGGCCTGAGGAAAAAAGTAAAATACTTTGTGCAAAACACAAGTTTCTTGGACAGTTTTAGGATTATTTTATGGTTTTACTGGTTTATTGCATTTTATAGAGAAACAGTAAGATTAGCATGAGAGGTTTTAAGACATGAGACATGAATCATGAGCTGCTGTCAGAGTCGTTCAGAGTTTTATAGTACTACACGTTTCTAAGGATGCTGTGCCTCATGGGACAGTTTTATATCCTCATGAGACACGTTTGTGCAAAACACCTCCCTTGATGCATTCATTTGGCATGAAACTGATGCTTAACCGTTACTCAGATTCTCTTTTTTCCTGCTTTAGTCTAAAGAGAAGTGAAGTACCTGGCAACTACTTGAAATGCATTCAGTGCATAATAAAATACATTTGGCCAATATTTGCATTTAGATTTTTTTCAAAACTCAAATGGTTTAAAAAAGTATAATATAATATTTGATTGTAGCCATTTTAGCAGCTCATTATACAGACTTAACATTATGGAATAGCGAAAGGAAGACATTTGGATTTGGTCTCAGGCTTAGCATGGTTTGAGCGAGTGGTTTTCCTTCCCCAATTCTTCCTTTTTTTCTTTCCTTCACTTAACATCTCCTTTGTAGTCAGCATCCATAAGTTTGTCATAAGCAGCTGTGAACTGCAGACCTCAACGCAGGATGCTGAACACAAAAATTAAGCTAAAAATCAGCCTTAAATATTGTTTGCTTTAAAGTGTTGTATGTTGGAGCAGCAGTTTATCGGCAGCTGAGAGGGAGAGGTTGGATAAACTCATTAGGACGCCAGCTCTGTTCTGGGATGCACCCAGTGCAGGTGGTGGGAGAAAGAAGGACTCTGGTCAAAATAACATCTCTGATGGACAGAGTCTCCCACCCCATGCATGTAAATGTTGCTGAACTGTGGAGCTCCTTCAGTGACAGACTGCTGCATCCTCGATGCATGAAGGAGCGTTACCGCAGGTCCTTCCTCCCTGCAGCTGCCAGACTGTACAATCAGAACTGCTCCCATCAAACATAGATGTTTTTTTTATTTAATTTAGTTACGGTACAGTACTCTGTTTTTGGTAATCATTGTCCTTGATGTAAATATGCAAAAATTGTGTATGTTTCTGTGTCTTGTGTACTGTTTGTTTGTATATGTGTCTTTTTTGCTGCTGTTACACCCAAATTTCCCCTTGTGGGACAATTAAAGAATTATTCTATTCTATTCTTTATCTATATTAATTGATACTATATGCAGTGATACATACATTTCTGTTTCAGTGGTCATTTTTAGATGCTTTTAAAATGTCATTAAGATTTTCATGAATCGAGATCTGAATGGATCAGGAGTTTCCAAGAGGTTAGTATCACTTTCAAGTTGAAGTCATTGCTAAGGTATATGTAGCTTCACACATAGATAGTGTCCCTCCAGATGGTTCACAAGTAAGAGCGAATGGTCAACAGCTTTAGTATTATTGGAGTTAAATGATGCAGCAAGATGTTATAGCTGCTCTCCATTTTTAAAGATGATCAGAGATGCTCATTTTATGGAACATTTAGTTCTGTACAGTTGCTCTAACTGCACTAACTGACCAGTGGATAGCTGGAATTTGCAGTATCACAGTATGCATAGTATTTAGGCGTTTCTCAGATTTGTGTAAAATAGTCAAATGAAAAGGTAAAGAATTACAGTCTTGGGCTACACTTTAAATGAAAACAATGTGGCAAACACTAGGTATGTGAGAGTCATCAAATAAACAAAGAGCTAAAGACATCAACATTTATTTAGCCTTATATTAGCTAATATTAGCAACCATAATATTACGGCTTCACCAGACTGAGTGTCTGAGGAAGACAAAATGCATTTCGTCTCTTATGTCACTGATACCTTAAAATGGAAGAAGTGGAATGTGTTTCTTCTTTTAAAAAATAAGCACTTTAATATCTCAAAGAAACTTATATAAAATGTTTTGCAAACTGTTCATAGGCAGCGGATAGCTTTATGATGGGATTTCACAGGCATTCTTTTTATGCCATTCAATCACAAGCATTTTGTTGGACTGACAGCTGAATTCCTATTTAATCTCATCCCAGCTTTCTATCTAGCAGGAAGGCAGGCGCAGTTCTGAAATGTGTTTATTGGTTTCTTTAGCTGGCAACAAAGTTACACTTTCATGTGTATTCTGTTGCTTTCCACGAGTGGGATAACACTGATGGGATAACATTTATGTAATCATAGCATGCAAAACGGAAAATACCAAACATGCATGAAGGTAAACTTGTGCATCTGTGAAAAGAATCTCCCGAAGTCTCTGGAAAATGTGCATCTTTAGCCTTTTGAAGGCTAGGCTTATTTTTTATTATTTCAAAATGAAACTTAAACTAAGAATTTAAAAAAAGAACCCTTCTATGAGGAAAATTCTGTGGGAATAGTAGCAGTTGTCACTGTCTATACCAGAAAGAAAAGAAAGAAAAAGGCCCATTTACCTGGAAATAACTACAGTTAAGTCCTATCAGTGAATCCTGTGGCAGATCCAGTGGTTTGCCTGGTACTGGCCCTCAGATGGACCATCTGTCCACACAGACATACAGGTGGCCAGATGGTCTAACATATTTGCTGGCCCCTGGGCCCCACAGACAGAGACAAGAGGAAAATTGGAGGCTTTCCACATCAGCCTTCTGCAAAATAAAACATATAAACAGACTCTCTCCGTCACAGATGTGCACACAGAAGCGAGAACATAGAATGAAATGTGACTCTTTGACCACACAGAGGTATCATCAAAAACAAATGCTTGAAAAGAAGTGTCTTCAGAAAACCCACACAGTGTATGTGTAGACTGTAGACTGAATGATATTGTGAATTTAGTCTGCATGAATTGAAAGGAAATGGTATGCAAGTTATTATTATTCCCCGAAACTGCCCTGAATGCTTACATTTCTCTAGACAAGTGTGCTGTAACCCAACAAAGGTACAAAGGTAATCTAACGATTTCTACTCAGCATCTGAAAACAATCCAGAGCTTACAGGAACTGTAGTTTTGTACATTTGGTCGGGACCATGGAAGAGAAAATGATATTTTGACTACACATAGTCAAGATATGTCTAATGAAGGAAAGGGGAAAAAAACCCCCAACAAAATTTAAATAAATAACAGGTGGCATTATGTTAATGAATCTTGAGGCAAATGACTAATAATTCTGTACTGCTGTTTAACCCAGTTCCAACAGAGGGCCTTCACTTATGTGTGCTATGTCGGTCTCATTATTTATTATTAATGGATTCATGCATAAGATAATGTGTTAAATAAATAGCAAATATGAGCAAGTTGTCCATCTTCCTAAAAGGTATATATGTCTGAACTCACTGGTCAAATGTATTAAAGGCATTTCTTTATATTTTGTTAGAAACATTGGAAACATGTTGTGGTGGGGCGTGGGCGGTGCCGTGCAGAGAGGGCAGACGCACCTGCACGGCATCCGTAATCACGCCCGCCGAGTTAAAACACCGGGACTCAGGTGTGTTGTGTTGTGGTGAGTGTAAATAAAGATGGCTCTGAATGATGATCTGTGGCCCCGTCGTGCCTTATTCTCACCACACATGTACGACAATTTATTGAAAAATAGGAGCATATTCATGGAAATACTACTACCTCAATTCTTCAACACATCCTAAATTCTCAGCCAAACTTTTTTTTTTTTACGTCTTCAGGAATAGTTCTCCAGGCTTCTCGAAGGACATTCAAACTCTTCTTTGGATTTTGGCTGCCTTTTATTTGTTTCAAAAACGTTGAGATCCAGGTTCTGGGGAGGCCAATCCATGACTGATAGTGCTCCATTGGTATTGCAGATGGTACTCCAGAATATTGCACGGTAGATAAAAATAGCGCAAGACTCTTGCACAGCACTATATGTTCAGGAATAAATAACAAAAAGACTGTATGGTTTAGAAAATGGTTTGTGAAATGTGAAGTATCGGCAAATGTATAGTAATGTGTATATAGTGAAGTATAAAAGCAGTATTGCATTGAAACTGATTTCATATGTTAACCCATTTTCTAGAAATAAAAGTCCAGAGCAACACTTTGGCTTGGTTTTAGTATTGAAAAAAATCACCTCCGAAAAAATAGATTGTCTGAAGATTGCACTTGCACTAGAAAACCAATTTAACAGAACAATTTCATGTCTCATTTTGTTTTGTGCTTTTGACATAGGCTCACTGCCTTACATCCCTCTGCTCAAGCTGGCCTCCTCTCAGTCCTCTGGCCTTTGCTCTGTCAGCTTCACTTTCTTTTTAAAGCTCCTGAACTCCACTCTACTTATCTCCCAAGTCATTTTACTTTCGGTGATTTTGTAATCAGCTCCTCATCATGACTGTCTGCAGCTTACTTCTAATAGGTTTTCCTGTGGCTAATATCAGCTCCTTGTCTCTGTATGCTATTAGCCTCTTTAATGAAAGCATGACCCCTATCTGTGGCCCTGCCTCAGTCTTCCTCTCAGCCCATCCAGAGCTTTAGATGTCGCAACAGTGAAGTGATGGAAAATGTCACTTCTTGTCCATATTCAATTTGATCTTAGCTATTATGGCTCTGTGGGGCTCAAACACAGCTAAGGCTACAGCTCGAGGCTGAAAAGGGAGTTTGTTGGTTCTTTGTGATATTTGTCCACATGATGGGATCATTGAGGAAGCTCAACATAGCATGCAGAGCCCAGATTTTGATCTCAGCAGCTGTTTCTGCAGCCATGTTCTTGAAGTAGTTGTACAACAAAGACAGACAAAAGAGATATGAACAGCAGAGAAAGCGCTTCTCACAGTAAGACAAACCTTTCTCTGGTTTGAACTTCAGCAGGTTCTCGCGACAATGCCTGCATGCCTAAATGCATTGAGATGCATGCAATGTGATGTCATTTGTGTTCGCAAGCACTTGAAAAGATGTCCCTAATGAAGTGGATGAATGTGGTACGTTCAGTATAAATGTGGCTTATAGTCTAGAATGTTTTCAGTTGTTTCTTGGACTAGAACAGTAACTGTAAACAGTAAATGCAGTCCATACGAGGAGTGAGAAGAAAAATAGCAGAAACTCTGAATGAGAGGTACAGACAGAACAGTGTGTTATATTAAAGTACATTGATAGACAGCATGTTGGACCGGTTTTCTTTCCACCTTACTCATAGTAATAACTGTGATAAGTGTGATATATTAACAGTAAACAACGTCAAAAAAGCCAATACATTGCCAGCTGGGTATCTTTAAGAATCTAATTTTATTCATAAAACACCATTTCACAACAACAATTTCTTTCAGGGTACCTGTTGTTATAAGGTAACCATCGCGTGTGAGCAGGATTTGCTGACAGTGAGGAAGAAGAACTCCCTTTGAACAGGAAGAGACCTCATGCAGAATAAGCAAAACGCAAGCTAACCAAACAAAAACAAAGGTTAATGGCAGGCACTTATATAAATAGCAAACTAGCTATTAATCAAATTATTGGTTTAAATATCCACAAGCTAACAGGCTGAAATACACAAAGTGTAAGCCCTGACGGTGGTGGCTTTACAAATCTACCAAGAGGCAGCATAGCTATATGAGCAGGACCTTGGCAAGTGTTAAAGACAGTAAGATATGTCTGGGAGATGCTAACAACAGTAGCTGAGCTATGTTAGGTTGTGTCAGGGGGACAGGTTAGCAGTATGTTAAATGATCTCAACAGAAAGAATGAAGGACAACTTCTTAGCTGCCACATGCGCTGCTAAAGAGCAAGCTAAACTTTGTGAGGTTGTGATGTTTCCTTTTCTAAGGCTGGCAGTTTGTGTGATGTTACATAAATGATGTGTAGGCAGGAGAAGGTGAGAGAGCTTTTGTCGGTGTCAGATTCAAGAGTGTGAAGCTGCAACTGCTTCCTAGAATCTTTGCAGACCCAAAATCAAAAACTGAGTAAGTTTTTCTTTTTTGCTCAAATCTCCATAAGAGACCTATGGTCACATTCCCATCTGAGCAGTTTGCATTGAAATTGCACTGCTGTTAAATCAAAGAAAGAACAGTTATATCTGCTTGAAGCTCTTAAGGCACATTTTAACACTTCCTGGGAACCAGTAAGGTTTTATCCGAGTCAGGAAATTTTGCACATGTGATAAGACAAAGGCAGATTTTCTGCATATACACGAGTGCCCTGTTACTACTGAAGAGTCATCTTTCCTCCCTTTAACAAAGAGGAAACGTTGAGTGGGCTATTGACATGAGAACAAACATGTTGGTTAGATTTTTATTCAGGTGGATCCTTGAATAAATGAACATACAGTGGGGCAAAAAAGTATTTAGTCAGCCACCGATTGTGCAAGTTCCCCCACTTAAAATGATGACAGAGGTCAGTAATTTGCACCAGAGGTACACTTCAACTGTGAGAGACAGAATGTGAAAAAAAAATCCATGAATCCACATGGTAGGATTTGTAAAGAATTTATTCGTAAATTAGGGTGGAAAATAAGTATTTGGTCACCTCAAACAAGGAAAATCTCTGGCTCTCACAGACCTGTAACGTCTTCTGTAAGAAGCTTTTCTGTCCCCCACTCGTTACCTGTATGAATGGCACCTGTTTGAACTCATCATCTGTATAAAAGACACCTGTCCACAGCCTCAAACAGTCAGACTCCAAACTCCGCCATGGCCAAGACCAAAGAGCTTTCGAAGGACACCAGGAAAAGTATTGTAGACCTGCACCAGACTGGGAAGAGTGAATCTACAATAGGCAAGCAGCTTGGTGTGAAAAAATCAACTGTGGGAGCAATCATCAGAAAATGGAAGACATACAAGACCACTGATAATCTCCCTCGATCTGGGGCTCCACGCAAGATCTCATCCCGTGGGGTCAAAATGATCATGAGAACGGTGAGCAAAGATCCCAGAACCACACGGGGGGACCTGGTGAATGACCTGCAGAGAGCTGGGACCAAAGTAACAAAGGTCACCATCAGTAACACACTACAACGGCAGGGAATCAAATCCCGCAGTGCCAGACGTGTTCCGCTGCTGAAGCCAGTGCATGTCCAGGCCCGTCTGAAGTTTGCCAGAGAGCACATGGATGATACAGCAGAGGATTGGGAGAATGTCATGTGGTCAGATGAAACCAAAGTAGAACTTTTTGGTATAAACTCAACTCGTCGTGTTTGGAGGAAGAAGAATACTGAGTTGCATCCCAAGAACACCATACCTACTGTGAAGCATGGGGGTGGAAACATCATGCTATGGGGCTGTTTTTCTGCCAAGGGGACAGGACGACTGATCCGTGTTAAGGACAGAATGAATGGGGCCATGTATCGTGAGATTTTGAGCCAAAACCTCCTTCCATCAGTGAGAACTTTGAAGATGAAACGAGGCTGGGTCTTCCAACATGACAATGATCCAAAACACACCGCCCGGGCAACAAAGGAGTGGCTCCGTAAGAAGCATTTGAAAGTCCTGGAGTGGCCTAGCCAGTCTCCAGACCTCAACCCCATAGAAAATCTGTGGCGGGAGTTGAAAGTCCGTGTTGCTCGGCGACAGCCCCAAAACATCACTGCTCTCGAGAAGATCTGCATGGAGGAATGGGCCAAAATACCAGCTACTGTGTGTGCAAACCTGGTAAAGACCTATAGTAAACGTTTGACCTCTGTTATTGCCAACAAAGGTTATGTTACAAAGTATTGAGTTGTATTTTTGTTATTGACCAAATACTTATTTTCCACCCTGATTTACGAATAAATTCTTTACAAATCCTACCATGTGGATTCATGGATTTTTTTTTCACATTCTGTCTCTCACAGTTGAAGTGTACCTCTGGTGCAAATTACTGACCTCTGTCATCATTTTAGGTGGGGGAACTTGCACAATCGGTGGCTGACTAAATACTTTTTTGCCCCACTGTACCTGCTTCAGTTTGGCTCAAGGGGTAACTAGAAGTGAAGGATATGTAACTCATTTCATTACTGGTACTAAAACTGACAAGCCAGATGATGCTGTAAAAGGACAGCACTGTCAACACAACCTCTACTTTTGGGATAATGTCATCTAAAAATGGGAGAGAGTGGGATTAATGTTGACAGTAAATCAAATATCAGGATAAAGGTATCGCTGTGAATATATTTTGAAGAACGCGTTCCAAAATTAGATAGCATGCAGTAAAAGTTGTTCCTGAAACTGTGCTCAGTTCAGACTTGATGAAGTCTGTAAAGCCATTTATTTGCTTGAAACCTGTCCTCCCAGCTGCATCATTACTTCCTTGTTCTTTCAGAGATGGAGTCAGGGGGACTTCAATAATTAATGACAAACTGTTCCTCAAAGTGCTGCTCTGGAACTTGGGTTCCACCCACATGACTTTATTACCAAATGTGGCCTACCCGCCACTTAAAAGAGCACAGCCAGCAGTGGTTATTCCAATAAATGTGTAGTCGAAACACGTTCCTGGGAATTACTCCTCTTCAACGCGTCGCTCCTGTGGGTCTCTCCAGGTTTAGGATTAGCCTTTATCCTTTGTTTTCCTGTTCCAAAGAAGATTTTGCTACATTGTACTAACTTTTTTCCCCTGCAGACCATTACTGAGCAGAGTTTATTTATTGTGTGCACTCAGGGACCCCCAAAAACCTCAGGGGCTGAGGGAGCTGAGACATTATCCAATGGATTCATTTGTTTTTGCTGTTGTTAAAATAAATAAATATAACTTCCTCCGTGTTGATTTGAACTTTCTAAAAGACAAATACATGGAGGCTCTTAATAAAGCAATCTTTCAGTGTCAGAGCTCCTCTGACACCCTGCATCCTCTCTCTCCCGACTCTTCCTGATCAGTGTGTCACACAGCTTCAATCCAGTTCCAGTCACTGATCTCCAGGAGACTTAACAGTGCTTGCCATAGATTTAAACTCTTTAGATATGGTAAAGGTTTCTGAAAAGTGTGTCTATGCATGCATCAGTTGTGCCAGTACATCGCACTCCCATTTGATGGACCTCATGCTTAATTAATCAATACAGCTGTCACAGGCTGGTATTTTTGTACTTCTGTCTGTTTTGCTCCATTTTATTTTAGAAAGCCACAGCGTTTGTGAGCACTGCCAAAATGTGTGTGACGTGCAGCTAAAGCTGAAGCTGCTGACATGCTTCTTTCAGAAAACTTCCTCAGTAGACAGTGATGGCACAACAGTCTAACACTGTTAGACTTGTAAATGTCAACATCCTGATTTAACGACTCGTGATACTTTAACCTACACCTTTTCTGATTTATATGTTCGATGTTACAAATTCTGTCATGACTAATGGAGAAAGCCTGATGGCAGATGGGCTTGTACCCATTCTCGCTTGGGGGTCTTAGTCATTGGTAATCACGCTGTCATTCCTGCCACCCTTTTTCTTTTTTTTTTCTTTTTTTAATTTAAACCCTCTCCTTTTCAACGTGCTACTATCTGGGGAGACCTAAGGAGGGTTTAGTCCCAGTGGAGCTTTACAATGAACTCTGTCTACTGATGGAGCTCTGCAATGGGAAAAAATGACAGGACAGAATATGGAGAGGTGATGTGGGAGAGAGTTTAACGATCTCTGTCTCAATGCCTATGCCTGCTGTTACGTGTTCACTCGTCCTTGATACCAAGTGAGTTCAATCCATGTTTTATACCATTTGTATGTCCCCTAAACATTTTTTCTGCATGGTGTCATCATAAATTTCATACCACTGACTGAATAAGCTGGCTGTAAGCATTGCTACAATATGAGTAACCGTAATGTAAAAGAATAATATTTCTGAAATGTTAAATGTTGTGAGCGTTTCATGTGTGCAGCTCTGCTGTGGCTCTAAAAATGAATTCCAATGTATGTTGTTCCATGACCAGGAAATGCTTATTATACCCTCGATATACTCGCTCTAAAGAACATCAGGCAGTTAAAACACTAATGTTAATATACATGCATTACAGAAATGTTGATATGAAATGTATTTTATGGTTGACAAACATCTGAATTATTATTTTTTTTTAACATAGCACTAAAATGTTGAATCCTTTACTTCAGTTTGTTTTGCATCAGATCACAACAAAAGCAACAGGACAGAAACGATAAAGAGTGACACTGACACAGCAGGTGGTCTTCATGTTTGTGTCCCTGAGAAACAAAAGTGAATTTGCTCTAACTCATCCCTTTTTCTCACCACCCACGTCAAAATGCACACCTTCCTTCATCCTCCTGCAATCCTGCCTTTCATCTTTTCCACTTTCTCTTCCTCCTTCCCTGCTGATCCTCATATGGTGCACTAATAATCAGCTCAGTAAATCAATATCCAAACCAATAACCATTACCTCAAATTAGAACTGCTTGCTCTAGTGAAGGAAAGCGGCTGACACCTTTGTAAAAGCACCCATCATTAGCGTCCATCGACCTGACCGAGCCACACAGAACCTGCGGGACGACTCGCACAGCATGAGGCAAAAACAAAAGAAAGGAGGAGAGAAAGGGGAAGACAGAGACTGACTGCTAGAGAAAGAAAACCCAAAGTTGTTTCCAGTAAATAAATCTCAGCCACAGATAAATTCACTCTGCCAGAATTTATCCTCCTTTAACAGATGGGATTTGGTTCGCTGCTTCTGAGGCAGAATTACTCTGTGTGTGCTCGTTTTGAGGCAGAATGGGATTGGAGGATACATAAAATGGCAGCCTCCCTGTATCCCTCCTTCCATCTCTTTTCACTCCTCCTCGATCTGCTGGAAGCATCGATGTGGGTCACATGTAAATCAGTGCAGTGGGTCGAGCTGGTGTTACGGGATCCCCCAACTGAGACATCATACATCATCTCAGCTTGCTTATTGTAAGGCAGGCGCTCACACTGTTGGTTTATAGATCACTTATGTAAGCGAGGTGTTGGGGCGGTTTTTATTTATTTATTAATTTTGGGCTGGTGTTCACTCACTGGCCCACAGATGGCAGTGTGGGATAAACGATTTCAGCTGGCAGTGCTGGTCATCACTGTCCAGTCACCTGCTACCCTGTATCAGAAGAACAGGTAGATTCAGGTAAACATGCCAAACACACACACACACACACACACACACACACACACACACACACACACACACACACACACACACACACACACACTATATCACTGATGAATCTTATAGAAAAAAATACTACAGACAAATGGTTGAATTGAGTTGGTGGGGAATTAATGACAAAACGGGTATCACCAGAACAAAAGGTTCCTGCTTCACATGTTACAGAACCAGTAAAACACTGCTAAATCTCAAGTTTAGCAGTTAGTTAATCATAGTCTAGATGATCGTGTCTGCTGCTGTTAGCAGTGACTGTCAGACCATCTTCACTCCCTAAATTTATGTTGCTTTGCTTTTCACATCACCTTTAAAGCACGTGCTCTTGTCACAGCCTCCTATTCTGCTACTGAGAACTGTGATTCTCACTCATGGGTTAAATAGGCCTGTAAACACCACTGAAAAATAAAGCATTTACATTACTTTTCCAGTTTTTCTTTTTGCACCACAAATGATAAAATGGCAATAAATAGCACAACGTTTTTTATTTCCCTAAACTCCAGTCATAGGACTGTAAAAACAGATATATCAAAAAAAAAAAAAACCATAATTGGAATACATTATTAAGACCATCAGCCTGGTGATTTTGGAGGTTAACTCTCTGGGAAAAGTAAATGGTAATGTTCATTAACAAACTGGTAACAAAGTTCAGCTGATCATCAGAAGATATTAAATTGATCCACAATCTCTGATTCATCAGCAAGATGATCGACTGAGGATTGTCCTGTAGGCTGCTAGAATGTTCACAACAAATTACATGAAATCTTGCTAGTAGATATCCAGATATGGTGGAACTAACCTATCACTCAAGCTTATTTCAACATATTTTAGTTTAAGTAATCTGAGAAGAAACTGCACTTTTGTACATCCTTCAGATTCTGTTGTTGGGTTACATGCACTTATGTCAATTAGATGTGTTTTTGGAGGCAGGTTGCTACTATTAGCTAGTCTACTGTTTCAGATTTGAATTAACATCCCTTCAAATTTTGGATTAATCTATCCTGCAACAATCAACAAGAACTGGCTAAACTGCCTTGCAACCCCATTCAATGACTGTCCTCTAAGCCTTCAGCATAAGACATTGGATTGGTGTGCATCTTTCTGTCCTATGACTGCTTAGATCAAAAGTTTAAGATGTGCGATAAGTGTGATATGAAATACATTCTAATGTGTACAGGTGATTCCTGCAGGTTTCACATTATGATACAGAACTGCTTTTGAACTATAATCTTATGTCTTGACTGTATATTATGTGTTTTTTAGCATCTTAGTGATTGATGGTCATTTTCCTTCAAGGGTATACACTAGGGCTGGTTTCGATGTTCTCTTCCTCCCTGGCCACACACCGCCCCTAATGATCCAGGCCCAAGTGTGCATCACTTTGTCTCAGCATCTGTCTCTTTTGAAAAGCACTCTTGCAGATCACAGGTTTAATGATTTTATGTATTCTTGGGCTTAATTGGGGAAGGAGAGACAAACATTCTTCACACAAATTGGTTCATTTCTAAAAGCAGATGGAGGCAGCTGTGGTTGAGGAAGCACTGAAGACCTATAGTATTCACACTATATGCGTACCTTGCCCAAGTACAACGAAAAATGCCTAGGCCTGCATTTTTAAGCAGGCCACAGTTTGCAGCAATCACATTATTCAAACTAACTGAACTCTGGGGATCAAATGCATCTGGGCACAGTACGAATCATGTGAGCACACCCCAACTGTTTGTCTTGATGATGTTGGAGACCGCTGGTGTTAGCAGTGACTGTCAGGCCCTAACTTTAAAGCATGCGCCCTTGTCACAGCCACATCTTCAGTAAGTGAGAGTTCTGACTCCAAAGGTTAAACAGGCGTGCACACACCACAGAAAAGTGAAGCAGCGGTTAGTACTGTTCCTCACGATAAGAATGCTCTCAGCTCAAACAGCATGCTTGTTAGGTTAAATGGTGATTCTAATCTAGTCACATCTGAAAAGGCAGTGGGGAATAGCTGTATATCCTGCTTCTCACCAATAGCCTTCCACCAACTATGAACCTGAACAGCAGGTAAGTAGGAGACAAATATGATGTGATTCAACTCATGGCTAAAGCTGTTGCTGATTCATTTGAACATTTAAATTTAAGTAGTCAGAAACTTGACTCGCTGCTTATGTTACACACGTATGATTGCACTTTTTTGGGAGTAGGCTGTATTTTCAATTTTTTCCCCCTGATTTTCCACATTCTGCTTACTCTCGTTTTACAGCCTGCCAGTATTGCGGTAAAAATGTGAATGACGGTGAGTTACACACTTTGTGCCATAGTTATTTTAAAAGATTCAGTGAAAATAAAATCAAACATTGTTAACATGCACAATGCAAAACATTCACAATCAGGCAATGCACAGAGTAAATGTTACGATGAGAAAACTTTATTCTCCCATTTCAGGATTCATTTTTCTTGCCGTTCTTTATAACAGTGATTTAATACCAAATTTCACACTTGATTATTTCTAAGGCAGGGGAAAATGTGATTTGTTAAATAAGCCACTTTAGAAACAAAATACTGCAAATGAGCTAATTTTAAGGTGCATTAGAGATGTAAGAAGATATCTTTTATAATATCCCAGTTTCCCTCTGATTAGGCTGTAGGCTCAGATAAATGTGATTTCACTTCTCCAAGGTGAAATAAAACTGATTTAAAGAGGATACATGATGAAAGTATTGATAGCAGATCTTATTGTCGGTGCCCCAACGTACCATGTAATTCTTTGGCACCACTTTTCCGTCTGTATCAGGTTTTGATGAAATCAATGACTCCCAACAATTTGCACCTGCAGATAACACTGAACCGTGTCAACGTGACAAAACCCATTAATTAACATTTTCTGCAATTACTTGCAAAGTGGTAAAGCAGACTTTACTTGGTCAAACATTGTAAATACAAGTGTTGACAAAGAAGACAGACAGAGACAGGCTTTGGGCTTTGGCAGGCAAGCTAAAGCAAAAGAACACACAGGCTGACGGGGAGGACAGAAATAGAGGGAGAAACTTTAATCTGGCAAAGGGGCGAGAGCTGGTTGGTAGGTATATATACTGGGCAGATGACTAAACAGGAGCAGCTGTGAAAAGAGGAGGCTGACCAGTATGAAAGTGGTATGACTCATTTTGCTGAAGCTTCAGGGCTGAAAGACATGGTTCCTTGAAACAGTGTTCAAAAGGCTTTGGGGTAAATTTCTTCTTTGTGAAAAGCTTGTATAACAAAAGAGGGTGTTTAACACACCACTGTTTCTGTTTAAATCATCACTTTCAGCACAGCCCAGGTGACAGAGAAACAAAGGACAACTGGTGGGCAGGTGCAGAATGGCAAAATCTGAAGTGATTGGATCCCACTGGGCACAGCTGTGTTACATTAAAGATCTGACATATTTACCAGAGCTGATTGTCACCACTCAAGAAACTGCAGATTATTGGCAACAAATCTGTTAGAATCTGGTGGTTAAAATTCAACCATCCACACTCTGAGTCACGTTTATTCTTGAATAAAAGCTGCAAATGAATGAGACAGGACGTCAGACACAGGAATGGCATAGAGCCTCTAGCCAATTTTCAAAACAAAAGACCGTGTTTCAACTTATGGCTCTGCTGCTGAAACTCTCCCAGAGTGATTTGAAGCTACGAGAAAGATGAAAGAAAATCTGAGATACAGTGTCATCAAAAGCTAATGTCTTAAATGAATATATGATAATTAAAAAAATGCATGTCTGCTTTCTTCCTGAGAGTGAGATGTGAAGATCATTGCAAAAATGAGGACGTGACCTGCTTAGTGTAGTCCAAAAGTATATTCTCAGACAGATGTTACTAGCTTAGCTGTGCCTAAGTACCCATTAACACAGATGACCCACAACAAGCTGACCTGTTGTGAGGAGCTCTTTTATCACGAGCTGTGGTGTAGCCAAAGGAAAGGCAACCTCAAGCTGACCAAACAAAATAAAAACTGCAAATTATTTCATTTAGGAAATAGGTTAAAACTGTGGTCAGAAGTAGAGTAGCAAAGCCAGGTCAACCAATATGCACTGACCTGTTTGCACAGACAGCAAATCTGCTTTTTCTTCCCATTTTCAAAGGGTATAAACCACAATTTATCCTATTGTATCTCTTTCCTTCCTTTCAACAGTTTTTTCCTCTTCTTTTCAGTGTAGTGCCAACCATTCATCTTAATTTAAGATGCTAAATTATAATGTTAAACATAACTCAAGTCTCTGTAATGGAAGGAACGACCCAGTTCCCCACTGATTGGCAGGCTACCAGTAACTTCAGCTCATCACATCTTCCCACCAACTGGCTTTTCTGTCCCCTGCCTGTCTCACAGCTAATTTTATTGATGGTGCCATCTTACACAAGACAGGAAAGTGAGTCACTTCGATTTTCTGCAGCAATCTTGTGCAATTTTTACACCTTTCTCTTCTCTTAGGGCAGTTAAAGTTAGCAGTTAGTATATCATAATTACAGGGAAATTGGCAATATTCAAGCAAAGGTTGAAAAAGGGTATTGAAATTGCTGTCAGCCGAGCTACACAAACCAGGCACAATCAATGAAAATACCAGGGACAGAGAGGCTTCTCTTGTTTGAACAGAAACTTTGGATGAATGGTGCTACCAAAAGAGGACAATCATTTCATAACATTGCCTTTTACTCAGTGCAGGTGGCTGCTCTGGATGAGTGATTTCTGAGAGGAAATGGAAAGCAAAGCATAAGTGGAGGTGAAGGTGGAAGTAGGAGAAATAAGAACTGGATGACAGTATCAGCAAAGTGAAATGCTTAAAGTCAAGCTTTACTTTACTTATGTGTCTTTCCCAGTGTGATTTGAAGGTTTCTTATACATTCGATCCAATAAATTGACTCTCAGTCATTCACAGCAGTTTCTATGACTCTTTAGATGGTGATCTAAATTGATTTTACTGCTGTACTCAACTGCATATAACACGGTGGTTCATTTTAGATCAGGTCCAAAAATTATAAGTCTCTGTCATCTTCTGGTTTACATTTTGTCAGCTTTTAACTGCTCATTGTCAGGAAGATGATTTTTATATTTCTAATGGGTGAAATCACGTCTTGTATTGCTCAGTAGCAGTTTTTATTCATATATACCCTTTTATTTTTACCTTAATTTATATTTATTCAATTCAATTTTATTTATATAGCGCCAAATCACAACAACAGTCGCCTCAAGGCACTGTATATATTGTAAGGTAGACCCTACAATAATACATACAATATTTATATAGGTTTTATCTAATAAAATTGGCATTGCCACACTTCACTACGATAACCTTTCCTTCCATCCATTCGTCTGAGTAGCAGAGGTAGGGAGTTCACTGAGGCATTCTCCAGTGTTTTCTGGCTGTATACCAGTCTCCTCCTGCCCAAAATACTTCACCTGGTAGGCTTCCAGTAGACACCTAATAAGACATCTGAATCATCTCAACTGGCTCGTTTTGATGTGGAGAAGGAGCCTCTAGTCTGAGACCCTTCTGAATAACTGAGTTTCATATGTCTAAGAGAGACTCAAAAATAACTCTACAACAGTGCCATCTGGATTGAGTGGTGGTCAGTGATGGAGACCTTGTTTTCTTTTAATAAAATTCCCAGATGAAATGTTGGGGATGGCTATAAATATTCAGTCTGTCAGATTTCTCCATGATGATACCACTGCACTGCACAGAGCTCGTACCTTTCTCTCTCTTGCTGCCCAGCTGTGGCTGTTTCTTGTCCTGTAAATCCTATCCAAGCTTTTCAAACACATTGTGACTGTGAGCACACAACAGGTCTGGCAAATCATTAGACAGTGAGGGGCTGAACAAGTTTTTATGGAGTATTTATTCACTTGGTAATGCATAACACAAGCAGTCACAGATGCACAGCAGATGGGTTCTTTTAATGCCTTGATTTAAGCCTACACTACAAGGACAACTAAATAATGGCTCAATTAAGATTAAATACTTCAAGTCAAATAATGGGATCTCGGCTGACCCATGACACTTTTTCAGTCACTGTTATTGTGCAATAAATTAACAATGGCAGGATAACACTTGTGGCATGCAACCCTTACTCCACACAGATGCTGTAAGTTCTCTTTATTTATTATTTTTCCTATTGTAGGAGTGCATTATCTGTGGACTGATTACCTTAGCTAAATTTCCCCCCTTTTCTTTTTTCTGCAGTTCACATTCTAACAAACTTGACTTGCCATAAGCTTTGAAATGTGCAATATGGTACACTAAACACATCATGGCTCAAACAGTCACATGAAAAATGAATGTATTTTTTTGTGCATGTGCATGTATTGCCATTCTGAAGCGCATTAAGTAACTTTATTCATTTATTTAAATGATATTCCTTCTTTTGGAATAATTTCCAGTCCAATGTACAGGCGTTTTAAAAGTGTGTGTGTGTGTGTGTGTGTGTGTGTGTGTGTGTGTGTGTGTGTGTGATATTCCCAGATAGACTAGATACAAGATACCACTTACTAAAGGTTGTGCTGGTCGGATGGCAACATGTGCATGTTGTACAATTGAAGAGACAGCATTAGACCAGTGAAGTTAACTGTCAGGTTGCAGTTGGTGATATTTAGGTTAGCATGTCCTCGAGTGCACTGCTGACCTCTCTTGTTCCTGCTGACAGTACTCTGACCTCATATATGCCTTATATAAAGTATAAAATACACCATATATTGGTTTTTATAAATAAAATTTACAATAAACGAGAAAGCCAAGTAATCAAACCATGTGTACTTTTTCCCCCAAGGGGGTTAAAGTCATGCAAAAAACAAACAAACAAACAAACAACCAAAACGAAACCTGAAAAACATGAAGCTGTATTGTTATGAGGCAGTATATGAGATAAAAAGTCATAATTTAACATTTTTGGATGACGGAAACCATGACCCCTCCCTTCCTAAAAACTTGAAAGGCCTCGACTCATAAAAAATATGGATGGTAAGGATCATGCAATAATGGAGATGGATATGTCTCAACAATCAATAGTTGTTAAGATATGTTCCTTAAAACCAGATCAGGTGGAGCAAAAGCCAGTTATTTATTTATTTATTGATTGATTTATTTATTTAGGTAAATGTTTTTTATTCAATTGAAAAGAGAGTGTAGTGTTTTCCATCAGTGCAAAAAGGCTTTCTTGAGTCAAATGCTTTAGACACTCAACACTTGCCCATTTACAACACATCCATCACAGGATTCCTAACTGTGCACTAAAAGGCATTATTGACATGAACGTAAAACCTTTGCATAGGTGTCCTTGAAATGACCAAGGCTACTGGTGTTGGCTTTTCAAACTGCAAGAATGACAAAGTGCGAAGTTTATTTGTGAAAACACACAAAAGTCATCATCTGTGTTACCCAACAGACAAGTGGATGAATGCACATCTAACTGAAAAAACTGAAATCACAAACTTAGGTGTTCATATAAAATCAACTCATATGTTATCATTTAAAAAAAAAAAATCATGCTGCTGCATCTTTGCCAGATGAGCAAAATGCTCATGAAGTGATTCAGGCAAGTTATTTATATAGATATATATATACACAAGACTAATACGATTATGCCCATAAAGAATGCTGAAACTCCACTTTTGCTGTCAAATATTATTGGTGGTTTCAGGAGTTTAAGGCAGTTTATCTGTACAGTGACGTACAGGATTAAATGCGAGACCTTGAGCTGACCAACGACTCGGAGCTTTTCGGTCTGCAAGCACATTGCAAATTTATTAAGCATTTTAATCAGGTTTTCATTTACTCTTTCTTCAGCTACAATTCCCAGTAAAGGATTGCTTCTTAGCAAGCCTTGCTGTCAGCCAAATGGCCTTGTGGTGAAATGGACAGAAGGGTGAAAAAAGCAGCAGGATATGAGGCTAAGTCCCTATTCTCTCCCTCTCGCTCGCTTTATCCACAGTAATCCCCGGGAGCCCTGAATGATAATGGGTAATGGATCTCCAGACCAATCCCTCCCCCCTGTAGAAACACACACACACTAATGTTTCTGTCACTTTAGAGGACATTGCATTGACTTACATTCATTTCCTGGAGACTTGCATAGCTCTTAACCCTTACCTAACCTTAGCCTTACTCTAATCCTTGTCTTGACCATTAACCATTATGCTTCCATGGTGGATTTTTGTGATATTGCTTATGCTGTCTTGGTCTTTGTTCCTAAACTGCTAAATCCCCACAATGATTTGGTCTAGACAACATTATCTATAAAACTGTGCATGATCTCCTGTATGGTCAATGCTAACGATGCAGTTTGCTATGACTAACACACTGCATCTGCAGGTCTCCATTTCTCCATCCATCGCCATCCTATATTATTGTTTCCTCCCTCCTTTGGTGGCATCTTAACATCCCTTTCCATAGGTATTTGGGAAACGTTTAAATGTAATAAACAAAGTACTTGAACAACGTTTTCTGGAAAGAAGTGAGCAGAAAATGAGTGAGTCATGCATATTTGACACACACACACAGATACATATTGACGTGTGGGAAAATGACAAAATATCACTTGTAACTGACTTGTGAACAACATGTACACATTGCACATGACTGAATCCAGTTGATGTAGGTGTTGTGCTGTTTTTGCCAGTGCTCAAAATCCAAAAACATAAAATGTCCAATAGACACCATACCTGTTGCATGTGCCCCACATTATTCTTGATACAATATAACATGTGACACTGTTGTACAACCAAATGGAGCCCGTGTATTTTACACACTTTTTGTATGACATAAAAAGTGCAACTAAAAATCAATGCTTCTTTAAAAAGAAAGAGAGAGATTACATGGTTGATTTCCAAAACAGGAAACGGCTAATTCTAATTCTTTTGTTTTTTTGAACTACTGCTAATAAAGATCGAACTACTGCCCAAAAACATTCAACAACTTTCTGGAGGAGTCTGGTGCCAGAGGAAGGCTAGTAAACGGATAAAAGGTAGCGCTGCTGTGTTGCTGCATTGACCCAACCTGGTGGTCGATATCCTAACCCAGACAAATCAAACGCCCACCCAATGTCCAGTAGCCAGAGGCCATTTAACACATTTCAAAGTGCTTGGATCTCAAACCTTTGCAGACCTATGAGCCACTTCTTTTAACTGATGCCCAGCAGCAACAACCCACAGAGCTGCAGATTAATTTTCCTCATCTATAGTGCTGTTACGCCTTCTATTAGGCATCACGTTCTCAGGTTCATAACCTGTTGATTCATATTTCCCAGGTCTCCCACTGCCTTTTGCTAGCATGCTCAGAAGAGAAGAACAAAGTATGCCTTGTTAAATTCACCCACAGCTGACAAGGAAACTTTGACTTAACTTTGGATTTCTGAAGTAGGCTTCAACATCCATGCGGCGCTAGGAACAAAAAACTAAACAAAAACAAAAAGAGTAAAATCTCCCCCAATAATGCTGTTGTATACAACACAGTAGATTTTTTGTGCATGGAACTTGAATGAAGAACATAAATTGTTATCAATTATTAAAGACTAAAAACTGTAACAGGATGGATCATTTCATCTGTGTAATTAACTGATAGCTGCATTAACACATTGCTTCATGAGGAAAATAAATGTTCTAACAATACTCAATGTTTAGTCATTCGAGTAGTTTTCATAAAAAGGAATAAATTGCTTTGCCATGTAATTATATGAAATTGGTTGTAACTTGTAAATTATAGCATTGAAAATTGTGTTTTAATCCGCTAAACACGTCAGTAGACGTGCAGATCATATCTATATTGGGTTCATCAGTCCATGACCAATTCTGCGTCTATATCAGGGATCCCCAATCCCAGTCCATGAGGGCCGGTGTCCCTGCAGGTTTTAGATGTGTCCTTGATCCACCACAGCTGATGTAAATGGATAAATGACCTTCTCAACATGTCTTGAAGTTCTCCAGGGGTCTGGTAATGAACTAATTGTGTGATTCAGGTGCGTTGACCCAGGGTGAGATCTAAAACCTGCAGGGACGCCGGCCCTCGTGGACTGGGATTGGGGACCCCTGGTCTATATAATGTCCAAATTTGGTCCACAGTTTTGACATTCAACATTTGAACTCTAGACAAGGTCATTTTTTGAACATCATGTGGACGTGTATGACTGGTGTGGGAAATTTACATGATTCACACGTAATTTTTTGTTTGCTAATATTAACTTTGCTGTTATCAACATTATACATATGAATATTATTATAAACAAACATATAACATTAGGTGTTAGCATATAGATTTATTCAGTGCATGTGGGTTTTTGTGTTTCAATTCTATTTCAAAGGTTTTTGTATTTCTATTAATAAACTTCTATGTTTGCAACCAGGTTAAAAATGTTGGAACTCCTTTTAAAGGAGTACAATCTGTTTAATAAGTTTAAAGGAGCATTTGCATTGTATACGGTCCGTTTTTACAAGTGTCCTGTTTTATTGTGAAGAGCTTATTAAGAGGAAGTAAATGTGCAGTTTCTGTACAGCAAATATGACCTCCACCCTATGGAAACATGGGACTACAAAAGCTATATATGTAGAAGCATTATAAAAACAATATCTAAAATATTTGACACTGAAAAGATGTCCACAACTACCACAGCTGGACTATAAATAGCCCTTACAAGGAGATTCTGTGGACGTCAATACTCAGTAGACGTAGAAAAACAAAAAATACGTCGTCTGGTGTTACCAAACAACCCCTTCAGTGAACCAAAATTGTACTTCCAAAAATGACTTATAAAATACGCCACTTAGGGTTTGCTATAGAATATTTGTTAACGGTGGAGTAGAAATAAATTGTAATGCAGTGTCCCCAAACTAACCTACAAAAACTGACAGTATACTAATACTCTGGTAGAGTACTAACATCATGCGTTTTTTTTTCAAACACTCTAACCAAATGATAATATCCTTTGTGTGTTCCAACTGTCCAAAACAATCCATACAAGCATCTCTAAAGTAACTTAGACCTAGAACAGTTTCTCCTATAGACAAAGACGGCCTAGGGAGTAACACACACTCAACTCTCAGTCAGTAGAAATTTGACCACCTTTTCTAATACTAGCCGTTTGCTTTCATCCTCATAAGTGATTCTGGTAGATAGGCACAACAACTACTTATTTAGGTTTAGAAAAAGAAAGTACTTTAGGCTAGGAAAAGCTGAAAATCACTCTTTTCATCTGGGGAAGAAAGAAAGAGATTGTTTCTGGGCTGCTTTGGAAAGCAGAGCAAAGGTACATTCAGCCTCAGTACAGCTGCTAGTTTCCCAGCAGCTCAGGAAATAATATAACTTGGAAAGCAATTGAAACAGTGAATACCTGAAAGAATTGTTGATTAAAATATCAGAGAAACTGTTCTCATATTTAAAAGACGTTGCACAAGCCTCCACCAAGGTAGCTACTGTCTGGTCAGTCTTAGTTTTTAGGGAGTGTTATTATATTTTGTACATGTTCGTTTTGGCTTATTTATGCTTTTTAAACCTACTTTAATTATGTTTAAAAATAGAGCAGTAAAAAGGGTAGATAGGGTAGCATGGCAGATGTTTACTTTGATTACACAAAAAGTATGTAGGAGTAGGCCCTGGACACATACTACTCAGTAACTTGAGCTTATATAATATCATACTACAGTATATTTGTTACTAACTATCTTTCTCTTGGTAATCCTTTCTTTAAAGATATAAAGCACTTTGGGCTCAACTTGAAAGGAAAGCAGGTGTGAAATGTAGGCTAAATGTAAGATCAGGGTTCAAAAGTGACATATTTGGGTGGAACCTTAATAGTCCCCCATTCCCTCTGTGTTGGTATAAACAACGGCAGTCAGAAATATAGTTTTAACTACCTCTGTACACCTGTAGCATTATTATCACTTTGACCTTCAGATTAATGATTGAAGGAGAGGTTAGAGGTTAAATGTGACATGATATGTTTAACCCTTTAAGACCTACCATAGAACCAAGTCCGCCAGAGCTTATATTATATTTTTACATGCTGTAGTGCCATTTTTGGGAGCATTTCAAGTTGCTATACATCAATACAACCATTATAGCCCAAATGTTAATAATATGCATGCATTAAGTGCATAGTAATTACATAAATTGCAAAAAGTGCAATAAACAACAAAAAATTTTTAAATCATTTTTGTTTTTTTAACATATATTTGTAGTTAGAGAAATTTAAGAGGCTTATCCCTCAAAACTGTAAATACAAAAAAGTTGCACAAAATAGTTTGCCACCACAGGAAATTTATTTTGAGTGTCTTCATAGTTTTATTTTTGAAATACACCAATTTTTATATACTGCAGGAAAAACGAAAATAAATATTATAGTGCAAATTTGCAAAAAAGCAGCATGTGCATCAAAATAAAATATTTCCAGCAGTGCAATATGAGTCCTCAGCATCCCAGAAACGACACAGAAAGTCATAAAGTCAAACATAACTTTTAAAAACACCAGTATAAGCTCATGAGGCCCTGATGGTAAAAAACTACATTTCCGCGAAAATGACGTCACTTCCGGTTTCGGGCAGGTAATGGCGGACATGCGATAGTTCGCAGTGACGTCTATTCCAACCTAGAAAGTGTTACGAACAGCTGATCGGATCGGCAAAGCGTGTTTCTGGAATATTGTGTTTTTGTTCCTGCAAGCGTTTTTTATGCAGGTTTTGCAAAGCTATATGTGGAAGGAAACTGTGACCTAGGACAAGCTGATGGCATAAGATGTAAGTACAATTCCTCCAGTGTCATATGCAAAAAAAATTATTGCGCTAGCTTACGTGGTTGCAGTGCTACAGGGATTTAAAAGTAGTTGCACAAAACGGAGCGTGCCTGCTCTGACCGGTTTTAAAGGGTTAATGATGACATAAGTGGGCATAACACACTTGTAAGAATCATAGTTTCTAAGTTATAGGACTTAACCAATAAATCATTAAGTTGACCTTGAAGGCCTCGGTGGATGTAAGGCAAATTTTAATGGATTGTTAACATGACCCCGTTCTTCATGCCTACACAGATTTATCAGAATTCATTCAAAACCTTTCAAGCTATCGTGTTTACAGACAGAATGACACAGAAGCAAATAATACAGAAAATATACCCTCCTTAAGTGGTGGTGGTGATGGTGATGTGGTGGAGGGAGAAAACTGAAATGATATATATAAATATTAAATATATGCTTTTATTCTGCAAATACCATCAAAGGCAGGGCCATGAAATTAGAAGCAAATATTAACAGCAAATTGAGGACATTGTTTCAGCTCCAGCATACTCAATTGCCTGTGATGAGTCAGTGGACATGAATGATACTGAGCAGACAGCGCTGATGTAAGTAGGCGAACCTAGCTGGGCTGCAGTTGATACATTTGTGAGGCTATTGTGAGCTATTTAAAAGCCAAGAGAATAAATTCCAGACACATTTTGTCAGTAGCTACAGACAGGACATTCAGTGAAAGGAACACAGACTGGTTTTATGACTTTGCTGCAGAGCTTCTTGGATCGAAACCTACTTACTTTTAATTTCATCTTGGACCATGAAACACTATCCAGTAAAACATTATTTCCAGAATGTATGGAAATGATGAACCTTGTCATCCAAATAGCAAACAGAATAACTGAAAAAGGTTGAGGTGCAAAGTTTGGTGGCTGTACCAAATGATGTGAAATGTAAAAACTTCACTGCAAAGCAAAGACCCGACCTATTAAAAGCTGGAAAATACCAGTTGGCTGGAAAAGTTACATTTTATGGTGGGGATGACAAGAAAAGTGTCTAGAGGAAGAGAAGAATGACCGTACAGAGAGGCACACACTCATAACAGTTTAAATAGGGACACATCAGCTATGAATCTTTACAAAATGTGATTATTGGAAACTGCATTTGTAGAAAGAATTGGTGTCTTTCTCTGTCACACCATTATCCCACTATTCCAACACCTTTCTTGTTCAAAAACACAAATTGGTCACTATAGAAAAACTCCAAGTATCGGATAAATCTATGTTTGGATGCAAATATAAATCCTGACAAATATATGAACGTAAAGATTTTTTGCAGGCCTGTGCACCTTTGGATCAATGTACTGATGCAAGTATGTTTTCTCAAGCATGAACTACCAGAAATTCAAATATTACCCTGCCCTCACAGATGACAGACTGCAGTCTTGTTTGAAGACTTACAGCCCTGATACTGAGAAAATCTCTAGTGTTGTTCAGGAACAGAAATCACAATAAATAGGAGACAACATTGTCCTTTAATTTATATCAAACTATCTGTTGTAAGTTGTATTTTGTAAATTGAATGACTGTTAGCAGTTATCGCTTATGGGTGTTAAGGTAAGATGCTGTATGGGCTGAAGAAAGCAAAGGATTGCCTCAGTGAACTCAGCTTAAATAACATAACATTAAATAACATAAGTGTTTACTTTTTGATAAATGCTTTTTGTTATTTTAGTTAAAAAGTTAAATACATTTAACAAAATGTATCATTCAGGAAAAGGTACAAAATAATCATAAATAATCGAGAGTAGTTACTTGTGGTTAACATTTTTTTTTTTACACATATTACTAGGGATGGGAATCAAATTGCCAGTAATATAAATGTTAGTCTGTCTGTTGATTCCTATTATTGGTTCCACTTGCTTCACTATCAGCTGATTTGTTGGAGGACAGAAATAGCGGGGCAGTCTACAGTGTGGATATGGACATGACTTTGATTTATATTGTGCAAAAGGTTGAGAGTGTGATGGTTGGTAATGCTGCTAAAGTTGCTAACACGACTTTAACTCTTTGCAAGTACCTAAGCTAGCCAGACAGGATGCTAATGCTAAGCTAACCAAGAACAGAGTAAAAGCTAAGTGACTGCAGACCCCAGCAGTCAGACCCTGAACTTCAACAGGTAACAAACCGAATAGCAGTCAGGCTGCAGCCTCAATTTCTACCTGTTCATGAGTAGAATCGCTAGGGCGATCGCTTCAAAGTGTCTTTCTGCTCGTTTTTCCTTTGACCTGTAGGTTTTGTATTCATACCTAATTACTGAGAATATTCATGTGTGTCCTCATTAGGATAGGGATTTGTGTTGGTGTGTGGGTCTTTAGCCTGGTTTATATTGTTAAATGGTAATTATGAAACAGTGTGCTTCAGCAATTTTATAGAGTAACATGAAAGTAATGTAACAAGTAGTATAATGAATTACTTTCTCAAACACACTGCATTACTTTTCAGAAAAGTGTTCTGTGTAAAATGTGTAATACATTTTGAGTAATGACCCCAACATTAAAAACAATAAAGACAGAAAATACATCCCTTCTACTTTTGAAAACTCAATGAGCTACAGGTAAGCTTGCAGTCTGATGTTACTACAGTCGTTATAATGGCCACCTGGGACTCACTATCCTTTAGAAGTCCATGGGAAAATGGCCCACAACCTCTGTAGACACTTTCCTAATAAGTTTCTAGACTCAGTCATTCGGTTTAAGTCAAATTCATTAAAACAGTATTTCCACTTTGCATGTTTTGGTGTCACTGAGTATGATTATTCATTGTATCAGCTAAGGACTGGTGACTGTATGATTTCCTTTGCATTCTGCCCAAACTACCATGAGGAAGCCACAAGGTTTTATCCATGAGAAAAGCAATATTTTCTTTTACAGTATTCACTACTGAGAATCAGGCTTTGGCTGTTTCCAGTTGGAGTTTTCTAAAAGCACACAGATAAAAGCAAAATGCTAAAGGTGAGCGATTTAACACTAAAACAAACGATGCAGAAAGGTTCTTCAGAATCAGGCAATAATTTTCTATAGGCTGATAACTGTCTAAGGCTCCTTTCACAAATATATCGCCACTTAATTCATTTTATATAATATAAAAAGCTCATAATAGCAGTTTTATGGAACCTAATTTCTATTCTGGGCATAGTGACAACGCATCCACTGAACCGTCCCTCTGTGCACAGACCCCTTTTAAAGCTGAGAGAACTAAGTGAGAAGTGATAGACGTAGCCAGACGAGGCAGAAAAATAACTGAGCCTAAAGGTGTCATTCATAACTGCCCCATACCTCCCACATGACTGTGTAGGAGAGAACATCTTAGATATCTATGGATCATAAGATGACAAATTCACCAACAACCCACACTGCTGGTGCGGTATCGACACTGCTGGCATCACATATGATCATAGATTGATGAGTTGAAGTTAAACTGATCTATACATCTGACATAATATACCAGCAGATTCTTTTTTGTTGGGGGGGGTACACAATCCTGCTTGCTTATTATAAATCAGCAGCCTGCTTTCTTATCTGTTCTGGAACAAATCATGCAGAGAAAATCTTGGCTTCACAGAAACCAGTATAACGAGCATGACATTTCCCTGACAGTAATTAGTGCTTCCCTCTTGTAACAGGAATTAATTGTGGCATTATTCTCTAATGTCTACTGTGAACAAATAAACAGTGATTTAAAATAAGATTATGTCTTCGTTTGGTCAGTTCTGCTGAAGATAATGTTTATACATAATTTATATATTTTATATATAATAACTACTTTTTTGTGGAGACTGTTGTTAACAAAGCTCACAGAGTACAATGGATTTCTGTAGACTGTTTTCCAGAAGATTTTTATCATTAGAAGCTCTGTTTAAAAAAAATACCTCTTTCGTATTGGTCATATTCCAACACACCAATATATTTTTTTTGTCGCACTTGATTTCTAACTGAAAGAACAGTTGATAACTTGATTGGGAACTCGTGCAATCATTTGTTTCTTATTCTTTTTGGATAAATACAGCAATTTAAGCCATCACAGTAATCAGGGGTTCCATTGTATGGTAAGTGACACGTCGTTCAGGTTTGCTTGCTTGTGTAAGAGCTGAAAATAATGAATTATGCTTGACTGAGTGCCACAAACTGTCAGGACTTTTAGTGGTTTATGTCTTAGTCACTGAGGATGTGTTGTTTAATGGCTACATCACAGAACAGCAATG
The DNA here is from genome assembly GCF_018398535.1 of Haplochromis burtoni. Taxonomy (NCBI): domain Eukaryota; kingdom Metazoa; phylum Chordata; class Actinopteri; order Cichliformes; family Cichlidae; genus Haplochromis; species Haplochromis burtoni. The sequence goes on from NW_024582467.1 coordinate 1,025,079, forward strand.
AAAGGGATACATAAAGAGACTGAGACTCAACATTAAAGTTCGCTAACAAATTTCTCTTTGGTTATCTCGGTAGTATTGTAGTTTCTACAGTATAAACTGCTTTGAGAATGACTGATGTTAACTCCTGGTATATAAATAAAATTAAATGAAAGCTACTGCTATTTTTAAATGTTACATTAATATCTCTCAATCCATTTTTACCTTTTATCCAGATCTGTGTAGGCAGCAGCTTAAGCAGAGATGCCCAGATTTCCCTCTCCCCAGCCACCTCATCCAGCTCTTCTGTTGGGATACTGAGATGTTTCCAAGACATCTGAGAAACGTTATCTCTCCAAGACAGTTCTGTGCCAAATCTTAAGCCAGGTCCATCTTTTAAATATTTTCTTCCAAGGAGCCAGTCTTTCTTGTAATTTTTAAAAGTAGCCTTGAGACATAGTCCTCCAGGATTTCTGAAGGTCTTTTAAAGTTTTTCTTTGGACATCGGCTGCTTTTTCTCTCATTTTCACTTGCACCCGACCAATTTCAGAGCATTTATTTTTATTTTCTAAGTCACTTAACAGTGATGTATGACTCACTAAAGCATAAAATAGGGACACAATAAGGAATGAGTCAGTGTTTTGTCTACACATAGCAGACGACTTAGCAAAGAACCAATTTTAAATCTATAATTTGACGGGAATAAATGAATGGAGGAAGAAGGCAGCCAAAAGGCCTCTGGAAGTCAATTCCTGAAGACTTCTGAAAAAATATACAAGAACGTTTCCTAACAGAGTTCAGGCTGTGATGACAAATAAAGGTGGTCATACGAAATATTGACTGACTATTGACTAGACTGCTCCAGAGTCCGATGGCACCACTGAATCTGACACTTTGCATTCATGTGACACTTGGATTCAGCTGCTCAGCCAAGCAAACCCATTCCATGAAGCTCTTTACACACTGCTCTTGAGTTACTCTGAAGGCCACATTATGATTCGAAAGAATGGGTCTGCATGTCTTGGTGCTTGGCTTTGTGCACCTGTGGCCATGGAAGTGATTTGAACACCTGAAGTCATTGATTATGATGGACAAGTAAATATTTATACGTGTCAAAATACAAAAATCTAGCACCCCAAAATATCTCTTTTCTTTAACAGTCTGGAGTATTAGCTTTTCTTCTTACTAAGTTTTTGGGGCAGCTATAAGAAAGATGATTATACTGGTGCAGACATTGTGATTAAGATGATCTCAAACTGTGAAGACCAGTGTGACAGAAATACTGGAAATTATACTCAACAACGTAGTGTATGCTGTACAGTGTAGCGAGGAATGCCTAGATCTCTACATTGGAGAAACCAAACAGCCACTTCATAAACGCATGGCTCAGCATAGAAGAGCCACCTCGACGGGACAAGACTCAGCCGTCCATCTGCATCTAAAGGACAAAGGTCACTCTTTCGAGGACGCCAATGTTCACATTTTGAACAGAGAGGACAGATGGTTTGAAAGAGGAGTAAAGGAAGCCATTTATGTCCACTGTGAGCGACCATCTTTGAACAGAGGCAGTGGTTTACGACACCAACTGTCTGCCATCTATGATCCAGTTTTGAATCCCTTCCCAGATGCCTTAACGCCCACTCACACTCTGAGCCATTTGACCTCAGTAAATCACATGATAAGGTGGGGCTAGTGCTCACAATGGGTTCACCTTGGCTGATTGTGACCCACACCCATTTTCACACCTTGGCTCGTGTGATTAGGCAGAGGATCAATTGGATGGTCCAATTGATCCTCTATGGACCATCCACGCCCTATGGGAGTGACCCTCTTGGGGACACTCCCATAGGGCTTAACATCTGGGACTCTCCACCAGTTGCTCTTAGTACTGAAGAAGCTTCTCAGATGAGAGGTGAAACGTCAACAAGGACACCTAAAGAAGTCCAGACGCTTTTCTTTCCAAGCTCCTTTGACTATACTCATAGGAAATTCAGCTACGGAAAGCAAAATATAATAGCAAAGTATTGAAACCAAGAATGAGTTGCACGAATTATTACTTCCTTCTCATCTGTTTTTCCATTAATAATACTTATCTGGTTTGACAAGTAAAAGGAAAATGTAACAGATTTTTAAATATTCATACTGATTTTGATCACTTGCATTTTTTCAAATATAACAAAAGAAGGCAATTGTATCTTTTGGTCACAAAGTTGACAGAAAAAAAAGAAATTATCATTTTAAGATTAAAAAAAGTGATCAAAACAAAACAGAAAGCCCTCCTGAATGAGTTTTTCCCCACTTTTTTTCCCCATTTCTCATGCTTCAACTGGATTCTATGCACTCCTTTAATTCTCTTTGTCTCTATCACAGTTGCTGGTCGTTAACTATAGCTTGAACTGGTCAGCACATGTCTCCGGTACTCTGTTCCCCAGTGGCTTAAATGTGCTGAGTGCAACACAGTTTTACTGCAGAACTTGCGCAGCACATTACCTTTTTTTCTTTGGGGCTTTATCATTGTAGTGAAGCTCACTGTGCACCTTCCTTTGCTCACAACATTCACCAGAATACAGTGTTGGCATTGTATATTTCTCGAAACCAAAAGCATACTTTAAACAATAATGGGTGTCATATGTTAAGATACTATATGTTACTTTTCATTGGGTTTATTCATTGGCATCTGACAATGAGTTAAATAACATTATTTTAAATGTTCTTTATTTGAAACAATAACATAAAAGTTTCATTAGAATTCTCCATTTAACAATTTCTAATAAAGCTTTTATTTCTAGCCTGTTCATTTCATTTTGTATATTAATTTAGGTTATTTCATGATCAGCAAAGTCATTCTTTCAACGATGTTAACACTTAAAGCACTCATGCTAACACAGGAATATTCAGTGTTTTCATAAAAAAGTATGTATAAATCCACCCTTTATTATAATGCTTGCCTTGTTGTTAAAAATATATCCAAATCTAGTTCTTGTTTTCAGTCACATGGTCCAGTATCATATGACTCAATGTCTTAAATCCTGTGTGTTTAAGACATTGTGTTGTATCACTTTAACCAAAGGAGTGGTGCTTAGTGAAGTCGCTTGGTAATACACACAAAGTCTGCATTAGTAAGAGCTTAAAGGGAGATTTATTGTAGATGTGAGTCTGGCAGTCAAGTGTGCATTTGTGTGACCACATCAAAGTAAAAATGTAAAATGAAGGCTTTTGGGGCTCAGCAGAAATGAAGATAATCTGAATTTGAAAGGTTTTTCCTAATCCAGAGCAGCCTAATTTATTACATTAACAGAAAAACAAATAAAAAGCCTCTCAATTCTTCATCATACTGAGGAAAAACCTCTTTGTCAACAATTAGGACTGATTTGTGAGGGGTTTTCAGACACACTTTCTGCACTTATCCTGTGTGCAGCCTCATTAATGCTCTGAAACATAAGGTTTGCACAAGAAACCAAATTCTCGTTTCCAGGGGGTCAGATACAAGTAATTTTTCAAAGTCGGTGGTATCTCAGGGATATGCACCAGGTGTGCTTTCGTGTTGCCCTCAGGAGCTGAAAAATGAACAAATCAGGTAACTCAAGCAAATGCCCAAAACTGCTGTTCTTGGAGTGGCCATCTGAGGCTGACATTGAAATTGAGGTAATCCCCATGCTTTTCTGTGTCGAAATACCCAAAGAAATACTATAGTGGGTGATTAAAAAAAAACAAAAACATCCATCTGGTGATGCTTTAAATGAGAGATGTGCTGACCAATGCAGCTATTGTCAGGAGCTGCAATATGGAGAGAGAGAGACAAGTGGACCCAAATGCAGGACTCGCAGGCAGTCCAACAACAAGATATTGATACAATATTACCATAACCTTTTTCCCAGCGATGTATGCAATCATTTAAAGAAAAAAAGAAAAATGTAGACGTTTTCAAGGTTGCTGGTTGTTAACCTTGAATATAAACTGAAGAAGTGGTTGCAGCATCCCTCCAGGAGGAACTGTTAAAGCTGAAAGTACTGATGCAGCCAAAGGTGTGTGTTTGTGTGTGATTAAAGAGAGTGTTTAATGATTTGAGAAGCTGCACAGCAAAAGGTAGCCTTTGATGTGCAGAGGGTTGCTCTCAGAGTGGAAACGCAGGTGCTGGTAGACCTCTGGCTTTTGGTCAAGCGACTTGGAATGAAAACACAATTCTGTACATATATGCAAATATATCCATGTGCAAACACATTCACTGAAAAAAGAACATCCCACATCACACAATACCACCCGCACACTTGTGCACTACCTCTCGTGACTTGTTGGAAAAAGATGACTGCATGTGACATATCAGTTTGACCCTTGCTTGACTGGGGTCAGAAGTGTGGCAGCTACAAATGTGTGCATATTTGTGTGTGTTGCACGTGGTGTCAGGACTAATGTGGCGTACGGTGACATTCTGATAAATCTCCAGACGGCCTGTGCTCTGCCCTTTCACAGCTGCTGACTATGTTAATGGAGAGTGGAGATGCAGGGTTTGCTGGGTCTCCCAGTCATTCCACCCCCTCTGGAGACAGTTACAGTAGAGATGGATTCGATATTTAAGTCGATACAGCTTGCAGTCCTACCTGAGGGTGGAAGACTTGAATTTAGTTTAAATGCATCCTGATAGAAAACAAAATTGGCGAATGGATATTCTGCCCAAAAGTATCAGCAATCGTGCAGCGGGGCACTCACCACTGCTCAGAGGCTAAAATGCCTCAGGAAAGAAGGCCATTTGCCACCAGTAAAATATAGCTGCAGTGTGCCATCTGTCTGTTGCTGCAAAATACAATTCACAAGTCAGTTTAGCTTGTTTAGAGTTGGTCCAGAGAGCAGAAGTATGGTTTCATGCTGAGAAAGAGCAATAAAGATGAGATGTTTGCTTTGAGAGTGTTGATGGAGAAATATAGAGAAGATTAGAAGGAGTTGCACTGTGTATTTGTGGCTCTAGAGAAAACAAATGATATGATGCCAAGAGAGGAGGTGTGGTGCTGCATGAGGAAGTCTGGAGTGGCAGAGAAGTATGTGAGCCTGGTGTAGGAAATGTATGAGGACAGAGACAGAATGGAGAGGTGTGCAGAAGGAATGACAGATGCGTTCAAGGTGGAGGTCCATCAGGGATCTTCCCTGGGCATCCTCTTGTTTGCAATGATGATGGAATGGTTGACAGATGAGGTCTGACAAGAGTCGTAGTTCATGGGCTATAATGTTTCCAGATAACACTGTCAACAGCAAGGATGCAATGAGTAAAAGTAGTGAAAATCAAAGAGTTTAAAAACCTTCCAAAGCATAGATGGTGAACAAGAGTGGTGAAGAAGAGAGTACGGGCAGGGTGGAGTGGGTGGAGATGTGTGACAGAAGGATAGCAGAAACAATGAAAGGAACTGAGACTTACAATGATGTATGGTTTGAAGACAGTGCCACTGACAAAAAGACAGGAGGCTGAGCTGGAGGTGGCTGAGATGAAGATGCCAGATTTTCACTGTGAGTGACCAGGATGGGTCAGGATTACTGTGTACATGTGAGGGACAGCTCACACTGAGTTTGGAGACAAAGATAGAGAGGCGAGGTTGAGATGGTTTTGACATATGCAGAGGAGGGATAGTGGATATGTTAGATAAAGGGTACCATATTCAGTACATATACTTTTCCCCCCCCCCTTTATTTAAATATTCATCCTTATAAGCTGGTCTTTGATTTCAAAGAGCAAATACATTGCACACTTTAAATTTTGTGTAAGCGTTGATACAGGTATTACTAGTTAAACAATCTGATTCTAGCCATATTGCAAGATCATCGTCAGTCAGTAAAACAAGAAATCTCACACCTCCAAGTGAAGTAGAAATCACTTTTTTCTTATGTATTATAAATGTATTCAAGTCACATTTCTCACATAGCTCAGCATCTGTTTAGTGAAATATAAATAACCTCTCTACAGCCTCAGCTCCAGTTTGTCCTCCTGATGCATTTAGCATACATTTGATCACAGGCTGAATCCAGCTTGTCTGCTAAGACTGTTAGCAAGAATGATTTAAAGGGATGTTAGGAACCGTTAAAAACTGATATGCTGTCATTTGTCATTGATTGATTTTAAGAAAGCAGGTTACTAGCCTGTCAGATGGAAGACACAGGAGAGAGGAGTAGAGGAAGAAGGCCAAGGTCCAACCATCCAGTTGAGTGAGTTAGGCTGGAGGGGACAAATTAAGCAAGTTTGAAGAGGGTTAAAAGACGCTGGATTTCCATTGTGTCTATCTTGCTGACTTAATGTTAAATATGTTATTAATTTAGGTTTCCATGTATGACACGATGAAACATTGATAGATAAACACAAGATTTCCTTTGTTTCCTGGTCATAACTAAAAATCTCTGTCTTTTTGTTCAACTCAACCCAAAGCACATGAGAAAATAGCTGCATGTATTTAACATTATTAAATTAGGAAAGCGGGGGGCGACCCACTCTCTAAGCAACACTGATGTGTCAATAATGAAAAATTGTTGACAAATTAATTACTCAGTGCTACACTCACTATTGACTGAGAGTGTAGGGGAATATAAAAATAAATGTGATAACATTTGTGGACATAGTAAAAGGGGAAAAGGACGAGGCAAAAGAATGTGAAATGGGATAAAAAGTAGATAAAGGGGGAAAGACAATGGAAAGACAAAGGGGAAGTCAGGATGAAGGAAAATGAGATGAGGCAGAGCTGAAGAGGGAAAGAGACTGGAAGAAGAAGCAAAAAATGCAAGCAGAGATTCAGAGGAAAGATGAGGCATTATTAACATTCATTATCATATAATTTCACATAGTAAATATGAATTTTTTTTCCAAATCCTCAAGGGTTATTCCAAGCATGCTCTTGATGTTCTTTTGACCCACAGTCAGTCTTGAAATAGAGTTCTTTTCTTCAGGCGCTGTGGATCGTGATGATTATTCCCGCGTGTGAACAAACATGTCTGTGACAATGCACAGCTTGCATTTTGCCGTGCTGAATAGTTTGCAGAAAATAAAAACTTTATATCTCCCTTGATTGTTAACTTTCTGTCATTTTAGTTATTTAAGGAAATGTGGAAATAATGACAGATTGCTTCTGTGTTTGGTGCTGCAATACAGAAAAAAAAAAGCACAAAGAAAGCACCTAAGCGAAAAGTTGAGCAGATGATGGGGAAAAAAAGGAAATTGCTTTATAATGGTATAAAGAGAAAGATGACAAAAATGGCAACATAGGTCTGAATGGAAAAGCTTGATGTATGTCAAACTTTTTAAATAAAGCACATTACTAAGTTAATTATAGCCTCAAAAGTTTTCATTTTCTTAAGAATATGAATGCCACTTTTAAGATGTCTTAATCTCAAAAACATGAATACTTTTTTAACTCCTAATGTAAATATTAATGTCAACACCATATCCACCACAGATTTATTCATTTATTTCTATGTGCCTACAGTGCTTGGTGAAGAAAAAACATGATTAAAATCCCAGTTTTTCTTCTAATCTTAACCAAATTAGTCCTGAGCTCTTGAGAAGATGTGAACTTGACCTCTTTGGTTTATAAAGATGTTTCACCTGCCATCCAAGAGGCTTCATCGGTTCTCAAACAGGTGACGGAGAGTCCCAGTGGGATTGTCCTCTCGGAGATGGTCTTGAGTGTCACTGACGCACTATTAATGCTGTGAGTTGTCACATGAGCCAAAGTGAACTATGAGTCATTACCAATACAGGGGCCAAGGTGTGAATCCTCTATGAAACACACCCCACTATCATGTGAGCTATTAAGGTAACATGAGTCAAGGTGTCAGTGGGGAGTTGGAACTGCTTGGAAAGGTACCTCGAGACTGGATTGCACTGTAGGTGGCTCATAGCTGCTGTCATAAGCTTGACCAAAGCACTTTTATAGCCCAAATCTTGTGAAGTTCAAGAGGCAATTGCAGGAATGCGGATGCAGGAACAGATCAACACAACACAAGAAATGTAAGATAGAACAAGAAACACACCAAGGTGTGGGTAGTGGAGGAGAAACAGCTATAATACAGATGAGTTGATGAACTGAAATTAAATGCAAGACACAAGAGACGATAAACTATCAGAGTAGAACAGGAAATAAACAACAACCATAACAGAAACGTGAGAATGCGGGAACATGAATATGAACAAAAAAATGGAAAGACACAGGAGGATGAAACAGAGGGAAAGCCAGGGGCGAGTAATAAAACTCCATAGATACAAACAGTAATAAGAGCAAAAATCAGAGGCTCAGAAGTCCAAGGAATAAATTTAAAAAAATCAAAACCAGAGATGCAAAGCAACTGAAAAGAGAACATCTAAAAATAAACTCAAGTACCCAGGAACAGACCAGGGATCATGACATATAGATCTGATACCAAGAACAGGTCTGTGACATACCTAAAATCTGTTTCTGATCAATTTATTTATTTCAAAACTGTAGTACATCATATTATGGCAAAACAGTAGGAAGGGAATGCTTTCTATGGATGAAATAAACTTATAGACAAACAAGAAACCTTCATTTTAATGACAACACTTAATAAAAAATTCTTAATTTGGTTTCTACGAAAAGATAATATGATTTTATCCTGTTCACATATCAAGTCACCAACTTGAGTGCCAGTCTCCATTTCACACCCCACTAATCAAATAGTGGCCCTCAGACTTTATGAAAAACTTTTACTGGCAGCTGAGGTACAAGAACACATCAATTGCTTTGCCCATAATAGCTATATTACTTTTCTTTTATTTGATTATTCAAATTCTGCCTATCCCATGACTGAAAACTTCTTCCTGCAAAAGCACACCACAGTGCCAGTAAAGCAACACTATGGCTGCCAGTACGTTGGTTGTATAATTAATAAGCTTCTCTGAAACAATAAATCGAGTTAAAATATTGTTTTGCAGGTGATATTGCATGTGTAAGACTCTTATTGTATGCAAAGAGGATGGCTTCGTGTTGAGAAACTACAATAAAGAAAAAGCATCAAATATATATTGAACCTTGAACCTTTTATTGATCTGCAGCCAAACAGGAAGCTGCAGAAAAGTTGCCCTTAGAGACGAGAGTTTACCTGTAAGGCATATGAATGTGTGTCTCTGCGTGACATCAGTGTGTACATGTGGGTTACAAACATGCTTGTTCTCATCAGAGATGGGCAGTAACGTGTGTAATCTGATTACTTTTTTCAAGTAACGAGTAAAGTAAGGGATTACTATTGCAAAAACGGTAATTAGATTACCGTTACTTTCCCGTAGGAATGCTGCGTTACTGCGTTACTAAAAGCGTGATTTTTTTTTGTGAGAATGTCTCACGACAGTGACGTAAGCGAGTGCGCCGTTAGTGACAACAGCTGTGTGCAGATCAACAATGGATCACATATCGATTGTGGGAGAGAGTATGAGCGTGCAGTGTTTAAAGCGTGGAAGTACTGACCTTACTTTGAGTTTGATTCCATAAAAAGTGACAAAAACATTAGCGTCCACCGTGCGTGGGAAGAAAACTTTTTACAGCGACAAAAACCCCTAAACTTCCAAGCAAGCACCGAGTGCGCAACGACGTAATGGGAAATTCACAGAGAAACTCGCGGATTCTTCAACTGACCGCGGCACACCTGCACCAGGGTAAACCTCCGCCTACCGCAGTCCTGCTTTACAGGTGAAAATAGAGCAACAGGACCGCTGAGTCTTTGACTTTATTTATTTTCTGCTGTGTTTTACTTGCATCTATTTGAAAGACTGAGTGTAAACACAAAAAATATTTTATTTTATGTGCTGGAATGTGCAGAAAATAGCTTTAAATGTTAAACTAATTTCTTCAAGTCAGAGAATGTTGCATATAATTAAATTTTTGCTTGATGCATAAAGTTAAAAGATTAAAACTAATAAAACAAGTTTTAAAAAGAGACTTTTCCATTTGATTACATTTTGTATGATGGATTATGCAGAAAAAGTAAAATTGGGCTGAAAGATCTATCACTTTATCACCTCTTCAGGTTGTAAATCGTGTTTTTAAAAGGTAACTAAGTAATTAATTACTTTTGAAAATAAGTAATCAGTAAAGTAACAGGATTACTTTTTGGGGGAAGTAATTAGTTACTGATTACTTTTTTCAAGTAACTTGACCAACACTGGTTCTCATATGCTTCTCTTCTTGTCACGTGCACCTTGTACAGTTGAGCAACTCAAATGTTCCAGCTTTCTCACGTTCTTTTGATCTAAAAGGCTGAAAAATGCAGCCCAACACATTGTTCCTGCTATTACTAGATAATGGCCAATCATCACTCTTTCCAGGAAGGCAGGGAATAAAAGGTTATTTTTACTTCTTCCTCTTCTTTGTATTTCTTGCTTATACCACCTATATTTCATTTCCATTCTTTAAAACTCTTGCCCTCTGACTTCTATTGTTATGCTTGATTAAACACACATTCATCAGTGACAAAACAATTCAGCCTGAATAAAACTCCACAAACTGTTGCGTTGGTTATTATTTGCATTTTATTTACCGTTGTTGTTCTGTGCCTTCTTTGTCAGCAGTAGAGTTCCTCAAAGGCAAACACTCCAGACTCTGGTGTTCAAACACCTCAGACTTTTTTTTGGCTTTGTAGAAACAACTCCTTCACACAGCTTAGTGAAAAATGTATGGAGTGTGTTTTCACCTACGTATTTCTGTCTCTGTGAAAGCATCTTCCTTTCACCTTGATCTCACCTCACTTCAACTTGGTATGTAGCAGTGACTGTCAATGCTTCTGTGTCTGCATTTGTGTACATAGCCTTTTGATAATTTAACAGTGTGCACGCACACACAGACACACAAATATCTTTGTAAAAGTGAGAGGAACCACTGTGTAGGTGGCACTTTCTTTTTCTGCAATAGCTTTTACAACTGCTGAGGAAATTACAATGCAACATCCTACATTTCTTTGAGCTCCAACCTTTAAATCTTGGGATCAGATATGGTCTCTGAGATACAAAATAAATCGTAACATAAAAGTCAGAAAAGGCGCAGAAATTGATTCACTTTACTCTTCCATATTCTTAGCTGTTTTTGTTCCCCACACTGAGTTACATTTGGTCAGGACATTTCACCTTTCAGAACTACCAAATGCATATTTGCACATGCCACAGCATTTTATATGCACAACTATCTTCACCAGCTAACTGCAGCTGATGTCTTTCTGCTGTTTGCTGCTTAACATAGATGGCGTTAATACTGAAGGCGTGAAGTTGTTGAAACGGTCTGCAGATCAGAGGGGAACAAAAGTGCAAGGTGTTAATTTACTGTGTTCACATTGTTATGAGCAACAGGATGTAGAAAATAACCAAGAAAGTAATACGTAGGAGATAATAATAAGAAAAAATAAAAGTCCAAAAGCTAAAGAAAAAACTTGACATGAGCGACTTAACGGCTATTACATTGACAAAACGATAATAAGGCCTAAAGGAATAACAAGGGAAGGAGAAAAAAACAAAAGCAGGAAGTGAAAGTTTTAGGAGGAAAAAAAAGCTACTTTGAAAATAAAGCAGGAAGTAGCTAAAAGAGAGACAAAGCATGAATAAAAATGTTAGAAAAAATTATAATCTACTGCGGCTGTTGGGGTGTGTGTGTGTGGGTGTGTGTGTGTGTGTGTGTGTGTGTGTAAAAGCAGCAGGATATATATTTTAGTTCTGCTGAGCCAAATAATCTTTTCTTTTTCCTTCCATTTTCACCAGTGTTTTTTTGTTAACCTCATATTTACTATGTGCAGGGTTGACTTGGCCAAAGGGGAAAAAGAGTAAACGACAGAAACACTGGAAGTCTTGCCTTCAGCTTGCTGTTTATTATGGAGCTAAATGAAACTAGGTGGCAGATGGGTGAGAGGCTTCACTGCTCTGAGATCCAGCACCATTCATCTGCATTAGGACCACTTATTATAAAGGCAGCAATTTATTTTCTTGGGCACTTTTTGCTGTGAGGCTGAATACTGTAAGTGGGAGAAAAGGAGGAAAAGCAATGGAAAGAGCGAATTGATTTTGCAGGATGAATGGAGTGAATGCAGTATAATATTTATCTCCACTAGATTAACTGGGAAAAAAGGGAAGCTTAATTGAACATTTCCAGCATCCCTCTTTTTCTGGCTGTCATCAGCTCACTGTGTGCCCTTTTCTTGCTTTTTTCTTTTCATTTGCCCTCCTGCCAGTGCTCCAGAAGAACAGATGACAAGGACTGCAGTCATTCATCGACGGAGGAGAGAATAAAGAGAAGACAAATCATGGCCGCTGAAAAATGTGGCGTTTTTATTAGGACCGGGGCTGTTTCTACGTTGATTTGCATCTGGATCGTTTTCAAACTCCAATGAAGATGCACAAGAGCACACACACGATGACAGATTGTCAGGGATACAAACTGACACATGCAACACACTCGCATTTGCACGATAAAAGTTGCTCTAATGAGACGGCAGCAGCCCCACAACAGTGTTTGAGGAGCTCCACTCCTGCTACTAAACCTCAGGCCCTTTATACATACACCTACACACTACAACCTACCATTAGCATTCAACAAGCTGCCTGAGTGCATTTTGCAGCAGTTATTTTAAGCACAGAGTATGATCATGCACAAATGATCAGAAACATGCTAGTGGAAACATGTTTAAGTATTATACATTCCAACTGAAGTTTGAATCATCACAAATGGAGGTTATTGAGCAACTAGGCTGTGGTTTTCTGAGACGGCATACGCTCTTTTGCTTGTTTTTACATGTTTCGTCTCTATTAACCACTATGACTATGACTATGCTAGGTCTAAGCAGTGCTTCATGCAGAATATAATACAAATACAAAGCATGACAGTCACTTCACATTTCGGCTTCCATACAGCAGAGCAGGTCATTTACTATTCAGAAGATCGTCAGCCTGTTATCGCTCAGATGCTGAAAAAATAAAAACTATGGTGCACTTTTTCATTTATTGTTACGTTTGAAACGATCCATAAGATTCTGATTTTCATGTTTGTGTGAGCTTAACATAATTTTCACCAATATTAAATCAGCTTGATCTGTTATTGGTATCTAGCATCACATAAAGTAAGAAAATGATATCTTGAACCAACACAAGTGTCACACTTGGATCTACGCCTCGCTCATCACATCTGGTTTCAAAACACTGACTACAAAGGCACCAAACTTGAGTTTTCAAAACAGGACTGGGGACATTACAGAGGTTAGTGGTGGCTATGCTTGTCTTTTATATATCTGTGCTCTATGGATAAAAGCTAACATGAGCCAGAAGCAGCCAGATACATATGCTGGAAGGAAAGCTATGTTAGATTTGGCACATGATGCCTAAGATTCTGTCAACTGAGAAGGAAATAGTCTGTTAGTTTTTCAGTATTTAGTCTTTGATTTGTGTTAATTTAAGTCAGCAGATGATAGGTTTGTAGCTTGAACCTATTCGCTGGAACGTTGAAGACAATATAATTACACAGCAAAGCAAGACACAAGGCACCAAAGTTCTCTGGTTTACTCATGCATGAGGGAGACCTGCCTAGAGCCAAGTGTCGTCCCACCACTTGACCTCCATCAGACTCTCAGCCAGGCTCCCCATAGCACTCCTTTTATTGTGGTTACATGAATATGCATAGGGTCATTAACATATAGCATCTTACATAGGTATACATGTAGAACAAAGAATACTTTGTGTGTGTGTGTGTGTGTGTGTGTGTGTGTGTGGGTGTGTGTGTGTGTGTGTGTGTGTGTGTGCTGATCAAAGGGTCATATACATGAAAGCACAAAGGCAAACATCCTTGACACGGGAAGAGGGTAGCCCCCCCCCTCACCCTAGATGGTTCACCCTAGATAACACGGTGAGGAAGTCCTGCAGCTCATCTAAACAAAAAGCACTTAGACTAGAACAGACGTAGCTACGTTAATCCTACCATAAAACAATAAGAGAAGGTACGACCTCTCTCGTGCTCCCAGGATGTGGGTGTGCATTCTAGTGTGGAATACACACCAAGCCTTTGCAGCCTGTTAAAGATCACACATCCTATCACTACACAATTAATTATACACCTCTAAGCATACATGGTTAAATATTTCTAAGCATAAATGACAACCAACAATACAAAACCTAACAGCAGAAGTGTTGTTGAATAAGCATTTTAGTAAAATATTTGTATTGTGCATAAATCTCCATAAGTTTACATCGTATATTTTTACTTTTCAGTTTTTACATCTTCTAAATATTTTTAGTTTCATCACATCCTCTAAAGTGTTGTTAGAGGACACGGTTGATAAATGCACATTTTCCAAACTCTTACTGTCTGAACAAAACGCTTCTCTCTCTCCTCACTTAGCATTAGTGTTACTGCAGCTACCTGCTCTCCAAACTGAACATCAGCATGTCAGTCAGAGGGTGATTCACTCACTTGTTCATTATAATCCTGTCTGATGGCGCCATTTAATCCCCAGGGAACAGAGTATTTCCAGGAACAACTTTCATCATTATTCCACCCAGCCAATCACAGCAGTTCACCTGCAGCCTTGAGACACAGCTCCATTAGTTTAGTGGAGTAAGGTAAAAATGGCCTGCTTACAAGAGAAAGATGATCTCAATTAGAGTGTAGCACCTGTCCAGTGTCACGTTGCTTAGACTCTATTGCACTCTATTTCTGTAGTAGTTTGACTGCACAGAGGTGCAGAGAGTGTGCAGAGGGTGTGCAGAGGGTGCAACTTTAATAAAATTCTGAATTATCAAGCACAGCACACAGACAACTAGCTCTCTGTGTCTTACAGGTCCTGTCGTCTATTTTAGTTTCCATAGTGCTTCATCAGAACTTCCAGCAGTGGTGGGAAACCCCGCAGATACCATGTCAGGTTGTATTTGTGTGTCTCTGTGTGTGCCTCTGCTTTTATCATCAGAACATCTAGGAAGGTTGCTGGAGGGAGCAGCTACATATCCTCCAGCGTGAGGCACTCTCTCATACACAAAAACACACACACAAAAACACAGATTTGTTCTCGCAATTTGATATCTGTGAGCACCAATAAGAGTTTTCACTCTGCAGAGTGGCACGTTTGGAGACTGAGGACAATCCCGGTTCCTGGTTTGAGAGCTGGTTGCTGGTTAAATTACATTCCACATGTTGTATTTCTCAATGTTTAACTATATGCACTACGTTACCATCCTTCAAAGAGGAGCTTCAAGTAGTACACACAGTAGTAAGGCACAAACTTTAAAACCACAACTATGGCCTGAAGAATGAATTATTAATGCCCAAAAGCTAACTCAGAGTTTACCACATTGTCTTCAAAACATCTATGATATATGCTCTAATGCAAGTGCTCTCATCCCAGAGCCATAGGTGTAGTGTTGCTGGAGTGCAACCTGAGCAACACTCCTTTACTTTCTTTCTTTATAGCTTACATATTTTTATTAATGCTATTTGCACTACTCTCTTGCACCATCTCAATCTTACTTTTTAACTTCATTTTTTTCTTTATTTATTATAGAGTGCACTGGTTTTATTTTTCATCCTGCTGCTGTAACACTGTAATTTCCCCTGTGGTATCAATAAATTATCCATCCATCTACGAGTCTATGAAGACTAACACGGGAGATGACAGAGATGGGCGGTAATAGAAACATAAGATAAAGGCAGGAGCTATTATTACTACTACTAATGAAAATGAAAACGTGATCCAACACATTAGATGACAAAACTGAAACTCCTCACTAGTCTAGTCATAAAGTGACATGAGAAATCAAAGACTCAAAATGACATGAACTCATATCACACCAGAAACACTAAACTAAGTAAATAAATCAAAACATGACCCACAATTAAAAACCCCAAGTTATAGAAGAGAAAGAGTGAAATATAAACTCAAAACATAACAAACAATGCTCAAAGAGTTCACGAAACAGTGGGACCGTGACGTAAAGCGTCCTCGGTGTAAAGCTGAAAGCAAACTTTTCTTCTTGTAAACTCTGTTTTCTTCTTTGTCTTCCTTACAAAATAATGACGATGACGACACTGGGACAGAGCAGCGAGCCACAAGGTGCCTTTTTCTTTGCCGTTGTCCCTTAAGCAAATGAGAAGCAGTGCTTGCATCATCCTTTCGTCTCTCCTCCCACTCTCTGCCCTGCTGGATATACTTTGATCAGGCATAATGAGTGTTGCACTTATGAGCAAAACGTATACACTTGGCTACATTCGCTTTAAGAAGTCTTTGTTCTGACTCTGGTATAAACATGATTTTGTTGTTGTAATTACTTCATTTCATGCTGCTCAGGACCTTTTGAAATGCAAGACCTTACAACGCAGTCTCAACAGACTTGCATTAAGGTGAATTTCAGAGGGAGTGATCTTAGAACATGAAAGGTAATAGAAAGTCTATATTAGGGACCTTTGTTAAGCTCTTAAGCACAAAGAACGCTGCAGAATGAAGTACTCTCAGGGTGTGATGATAGATTTTTGTCTATCACAGGAACTGTGGTCATGACCCATGACATGTTGTTTCCTCTTCCCAGCTAATTTGCATTTCTATTTTTATTTGTCCAATAAAGTGGAAACAATCTCAAAAAAGAGGCAAAAATAGGTTCTAGTTTTGAAAAACTTATTGGAGTCTATGATACACACAGCTGTTAAAAGTGCTTACCCAGCACATGTGCCAAAAAAGTTTCTTCTTCTTAAACCAACTGGGCCACATCATCTCTATTTCTGGACCTAACTTGTCATGAACTTTTAGCTTCGTATTGAAATTCGTTTTCAAGGCTTAAATACAAAATGACACAAATAATGTTGTCATACAAAGAACTGTCTCTGTATTCTGTTTGAGGAGTCCTATTAAATGTTTTTTCTGGAAATTTTTGTTCATAAAAGAGGTGAACACAAATAATGAGAATGCAGTCTGGATGGCCAGTCATTGCTTTCCTGTTTTTTCTCAGAAAATGCTGTCCACTCATATTCACTCCACATGTAAAACTCATTGCAAACATAAACCAAAAAGCTTTCATTGCTGATAATCTTGTCACTTTTCTAAAGATGCTGCGTATTCCAATGCAGATATGTGTTTATAATCTGTCACTCAGAAAGGCTCGAAATGGATGGATGGGTGGATAAGAGCCGAAAAGGCCTACATTAATACCTTTTTCTTTTTTTACTTCAATTAAACCTTAGCGTTTCGAAACCCTGAACTATTTCATTGAAGAAAAAAAGCTCTCATCTTTTATAGCAATCATGTCTCCTGGCTTTCTTTCATAGGAATACGTGCAAAGTCTATTTACTTGCTAAATATATATATATTTTTTTCTTTTGGAAATTGGTATGTGAAAAGGAAAGCCAAATTCACCGTGAAATATGAAAAGGAAAGGGTGAGAAGGTCAGCGTTAATGTGTCTTTTTCTGTGCTAAATGGTGGTATGTAGTGATACAGGTGGATGATACACAGAGTGTACTTTCCCAAACAGATGTCTAATGGAAGGTCCCTAAAAGCCACCCCAAAGCAAATACTTTAAAACAATCATTCTGTCTTTGGAGTGTCTCATCAGCTGTGAACCAGTAATGCAAAAAAATCATAATTGAATCAAACTGATGTGGAGCCTCAGAAATTCACGGTTCGGTTCGATACTTTGTTGTCACGATTCGATATTTTTTCGATACAAAAAAAAAGTTCATGCCTTTTTAATTTGTCATTTATTAAAATTATAAATATATATTTTAAATCAAAAATACAGTTTTTAAATTTAATGTTGCTGAAACAACAAAGTAATAAAACAAATCTATCTGATCGAGAAATCACTCATCTTTGGAAAAGAGAGTTTATTACAGAGAAATGGCTCTTTCCAAAATAAAAGCTATACTATCCGCTTCTTCTGGGCTATATTCTCAGCAGCATATTAAACATATCAGGTCCCCATAAGGAGAATCCTGTGCTAACGGCTGTCTAAATGACTCGGGTAAAGTTTGTAGCATGCGTGCTTGTTGTTTTTGTCTGCTTCCACTTGTCTTTGCACTAGGATGATGTCGGCGTAAATGTGCAGTCATATTCATTTTGTTCCCACTAGTGCTGTCAGCGTTAATCTGATATGACGTTAACGCCACAACACGGCAAATCTCCGTTAACAAGCTACCGCGGATCGCCCCGTGCGTGGGGCTGGACGGCCAACATGTTAACGAGCAAACTGCGCTAACACACTAGTTCCCACCAATGTAATTGAGCATTGTGTGGCACATCCAACATACTGTTTTATTTTTGTCCATGACACGCTTACCTTTAGGGTCATACGTCACATGAAGACCAAAATAGTTCCAAATGCCAGATCTGAATGAGGGTGGGGGAGGTTCAATTTGCCATGTTGCAATGACAGCTTAACTTCTGTCTCTCTAGCTTGCCCTGCGCTCAGTGAATCTGCGTTCGACTACTCTGCCTAGGCTGCACTGTCGAGCACAGATCCACTGAGTGCTCAACACAGACAGCATAGTCAGAAGGAAAGTTGATTTTGCATTGTTCGATACATGTGCGTACCGAACCAAAAGCACTGTATCGAACGATTCATATCGATACAAGTATTGTTGCACCCCTAATATATATATATATATATATATATATATATATATATATACACTATGTGACTAACAGTATATATTATTTCCTCTTAGGTTGAGTTAGCTGAGCTATCAACACCAAAATGCTTCATTTAAGGCTTCAGTGTTGGACTTTATTCACCAGTATGGCTCCTATCTCCATCTTTCATATACTGTCTGCGAAAAATAACCAACTACTAAATTGCCCTTGGTGGTGCACTAATATTTTTAAATGTAAATGGAGCCCTGCAGCAATCCATGTTACTTAATTAGCTCAGTAATGGTGCACAGTCTTTTCTGACAGTTGCTTATGTTATGATGCCAAACTTTTAGATAATGTAATTTATTCATGTTCCACTAATACCACCCTCTGGGCATGGATGACCATGCGATCAGGTGCTCACTCTCAACAAAACTCTAATTTTAAAGCTGTTGGCATCAGTGCAAATCAGCTGTGTTGAGACTGTACGGTCACAGGAATAACAGCCGGTTAAGCTGTATAGAAAATAATAACATGTAAACTTTGTTTTTCTGCTTTAGTTTTAGTGCATGACTGTCACTGGAAACATGAAGAAAACTGTGACTGCATTCCCATGTCTTGCTACTTTTGTTGAAAAGAAATCAGGATGTCTAGACTGATAATCTGGCTGTTGTTTGATGTCACGCGTGAAAGACTGTTAAGGTCACCGCTGACATTACTGTGGGTTAATTGCTATGCAGGCCTTTTTTGAGGAGGAGGGCCCACGCCCTCCTCCTCAAAAAAGGGTTTGCGTTAACATTTTCAGCATTTTCAGATGTGAGATGTGAAGACTTCTCACTCAAACAGTCAGAACATGTAGAGAGACAATACCTTCCAGTCACATATTGACTTGATGGGAAACATCAGAATGCCCTTAGAGATTAATATCATTTTCAAAGTATGCCCTGTGGCTGTAAAAGAAAGTTTAATGTTGGAAGTACAGAGTATGATGTGAGAAAAGTAACCTTATTTCTCCTTGAGTTAAATACTTTGGTTTTCCTCTAGTTTTGCTCTGCACAAAGACTTTAAGTTCCCCTAAATGTTCATGGTGGAGCATATATACAAGTGCCTCCTCTCAGTATCCCTGGACAGCATACTTTCACAGGATGCACCCACAACATGAAATAAATCACGTAGCTGTGGAATTCACCACACCTGCTTTTCTTTCTTTCTTCTTTCTTAAATAAAACCTAAAGATGCTTGAAAGAAAACAAACAAACAAAAAAATGTCGACCTATTGTTTTTGTATGCTGGTATTTTTATACATTTGGTTTACAATTTATCTATTAGTAACCATCAGGAGCAAACAGTGTGATAATCACTAACATCTTATCTGTCAGTTCGTCTGTTGACAACACTTTCTCTCTACATTGAAGACAGGCTTCAAACTTTCCTTTTAGAGCTGAATCAGACAACACTGACCTTAGATTTCTGTTTGTTTGTTTGTTTTGTTTGTTTGTCTTGTTTGACCTAAGTGCTGTGTTGTGGTGTTTGGAAGAAGCGGACTCGAGTGCAGATCTCCTTGCAATGAGACAGTGAATTTATTTACAGAGTGAAACAATTACAGTCCAGTGAAATCCCTTGGCCGTGGCCCCGTGGTCCATTCACCCAGCTCCCGTGTTCTCCTCTCCACCTTCTGGTGCGAAAGACAAAAAAAGGAGTAAATAGCAATCCAAAAGCGAGTTGGAAAGAGCACACGATCAAGACACTACTAATGAGCTTAGTCTAATGATCCAGCACTGACTGAAGCCTGGTTACCGCGTTAAATACACCGGGGTCTGATGGTGGATAATTCACGGCAGCTGGTGAATGTTAATTAACATCCGAGCTACTTCCGGGTCGGCGGACCTGCCTCCGGGGAAGCGCTGCTCCATCAAAATAAACCCAAACATAAATGATCAGGTCGCCCAGCAGGGCTGGTCAGACCATGACATGCTGGGAGACTTGAGTATGTCTTCATAAAGCACTATTGCATTCTCCCTTCTCTCTTCCATACTGTATGTTTTGGCCCAGCTTACTATGCTCTCCTTTTTTCCCTTTCTTCTGAACACTTATGTTTGCACATGAGATAGCAATAAAAAAATCATACGTCTCTGTTGCCTTCAAGGCTGTTGACCTTGACCCTTTTCTCTATCAATTTCTGTCTGTTTCCTCCTCCCAACCTCCATCCCTTCATGGCCTCCTCCATTTCTATCTGTATGCCACAGCAGGTGGCCAAAGGTATAAACATTTCATGTGGTGTGTATCTGCAGGGCTACGCGTCTTCCTTACTGGAATCCCATTGCTGCTGTCCTCTGGCCTTAAACCCTCCCACCTCTCAGCCCTGCAGCAGTTTACACCACTATTGATAGACTCATCCACCATTATCATCACCAGACCAAGACAGGGCTGCTTCCAATTGTTGGTCTTGGTAAGGCAACAGACACCTTGAAGGGAGTTAGTGGACAAGGTTAGCTGATCTGCAGTATGCATGGCGGAGCTACTGATTGGCTTTTGTGGTGAGAAGAGTTATCAGCTGAATGGCTACATTCTGCTCTGACAGGTTCATTGAAGTACAAAAATGGAACACAATAATTCAAGCTGTTCAAAATGAGACGTGTAATTCATTACGTTGTGAACTTGTACCACTTTCTCACATCATCACACCAGCTTTTATTGTTTTTTCTGTAGGTAGAATAACATTTTGAACTAATTTAGACCCGATTAGTTCAGCATGATTGATAACGACATAAATAAACCCAGTTACTCTGAAATATTTCCAGTTCACTTAGGGCTTCTTTTACCATTACAGCTTGAAGTTATAAGTAAGCATTATTTATATGAACTTTGTGGAAATAGTACCATGACATAATGACTGTTCATTTCAGAATTGTTGCTATAGTAGCTTTTATATTATCTATCAACTGCATGCTGTCATAAATCTTACTCTATGTAATATATATATATATATATTACTATAAGTAAGAAATACATCAAACACTGAATTATAATGGACTTCGTAACATTTTGTTCAAGTTATTTTCAGTATGAATGTTTTGACAAAAGGTAACAGGGCAAGACTTAAACATGACTCATAATGTGACTTCAGCTCATGGAGTGGTGGGTTAGAAATTAATAGTATGTTATCTCACCAGAATGTTGCTTAGAGGTTAAAGACTAGAGTCCATGTTAACAATTTATTTATTTACTTTTTAATCCGATTCCCTACTTTCACCATGGCTATTAGGTACACTAGTTTATTGACTCTCAACATTGTTATCCACACAAAACAGAATGTCAGTTGCCATCCTATCATATCGTATTAATGATGATGCAGACATTGTGTCAACAAAAGGCAAACACAGTCAAACTGCATATAGTGCCATAAAAAGAACATCTGACCACATCAACTGGAGATTTCCTTGCTAATCAACCCGTTTAGAATTAAATGTGACACAAAGCTGGAAACTTTCTGTATAACTTGAAAATGCAGTTAAAAACAAAACTACCCTTAATGGGTCCCAGTGGCTTCTCAGTCAATTTCAGTTTAGTTCCTTGCTTTAAATGAGCCTCGAGGCTGTGCTGCTTGGGCTTGGTGCTGCAACTGCTATCATACCACCACTAATGGTGTGCAAAGCGTTTGTGTAGATTCAGATTTTTATTATTTTTTTCTGTTTCTTTCTTCTTCTTCTTCTTTTAATAAAGATTACGGGCTGAATGTCTTTGAGTAAGGAGTGGGTTAATTTAAACCCGTTCATTTATCAACATTTCCCTTGAGTGAGGATCTGTATGAGGGCTAGAAATGTGCACAAGTGATTAACTGCTCCAAAAAAAACTATAAAAATGCTGTTGATGCTACTGTACAAAGGAAGATTATTAACTGCTGCCATGAGATTTAAAATTCAGTGAGTTAAAAAAAATGTGCTGGAATATTTGTTTAATTCAAGGTTCAGAAAATCTTTCAGAAGCCTGTCTTGGAAACCTCATTGTAATTTGTATTTCTCAGTACACAGAAAGGAATTAAACCAAGATTTAAGCTTAGGTTTAATTTGTATTTCTTTTTGATGGCTTAAAGAGGTAATACAGACGTATGAGTTTGTATTATTGAAGGATCTTTATCCTACAATATAAAGTGCCTCGAGGCAACTGTTGTTGTGTTTTGGAGCGATATAAATAAAATTGAATGAAACTGAACCAAAATTGAAATCACAAGCCACAAGCATAAAGACACCACAATGCAGCAAAATGACACTATATTGGAATATCTATTGCTCAATAGCATCAAAAAATACAACAGTGTGTTTCCTTCCTATACATCCTCAGCATTATACCCACAAGCAGGATTCCACTTGAGAAAAAGAGCCATGTGAAGCATGAAATTAGTTCATGACAGCTGTAAAGACAAAGTCAATACGGACTAAAGAGAATCTGTGGGGCTCAGCCAGACAAATAGTTGTGTGTCATTGACTCCCTCTGTGCTAGGGTGGTGTGAAGAAATCCAAGTCTATAATGCAGGCGAGAACATAAAATCAGGCAGTGGAAATTAACCAAATCCTTACAAATAAATAGGCACATTTGAGATGTTTGTTATGACGAGTATATATATTTTTTCAGCTTATGAGAGCTAAGATTGTTATATTAAATGTTATGCAATGCTAACATGAACCTATCTGCATATGTGCAGAAATGACAAGCTAATTACTCAAGGGACAAAGGCCGGGTTAAAAAGGACTACAATTTGCACCCATGTAGATATATTTGTAAGCGTCCATTTATCTGAGGAAGGAGTAACTTTTTTTTTTCAAAGTTTTTTCAAAGTTGGACAGATTTTCTTATTATTTTATGAGTCACTCAAAGTTTGTTTTGATATCCCTGCTGTTACAGTTATGCTACTTAGGCTGCAACTTTTTTCCTTCAGTTTAAATGACTGCTAAGTGTAATTTTTCATCATTTTAACATAATCCTTTTTAATTATCAGAGAATGTTGTGCAGTTGCTCTTTCATAGGTTTAACTCATCGCACTGCAGGGAGTTCCACCTTCTGGTTTTCTACCTCGGTTCAAAGACATACAAGTCAGGTGGGGTGAATATTTTATAATTGCTCTAGTTTATAAATGTGATGTATTTCTTGCTTTTCGGTGTTGGCTCTGAGAGACTGCTGTTTTCATCACTGTTCTCGGGGAAACCTGCTCATGCTGTGCAAACTATGCCACTGACACCCTTGCCAGTCGCACAGCATGAATAGAAGTTCAAAGTGGCAGGTTATTATGGAACCTAAATGTGAACAATAAACACAAGTTAACGGATTCAAGCTTCTAAACTTTCCTAACAAAAATCAAAACTTCCAAATTACCAAAAATGAAAAAAAAAAAGACAAAAACAAAACAAAACAATAACGATTCCTCACAGAAGTCTGAAATATCTTACGCTGCTCACTAACTCCCTCACATACTTGCACTCTGTCTCTATCTCTTTTGCACACACACACACACACACACACACACACACACACACACACACACACACACACACACACACACACACAGTTTAATGCTGACTTCAATGGAAAGAAGTGGCAGAGGTTTAAGAGGGCAGGTTGCTTTCAACTGGGATTTAAATGGACTGATGTCATGACCTTGTCCAATCTAGAGGCAGCAAGCCCTTCAAATGGATGAATCATGGTGCACCACCTGATGCCCGTCATCCTAGCACGCACATCCACATGCTCTTTGAAAAGAGGGAAGAAAAAGATCTGTAAATTCATTTGTCTTCAAATAAAGTTGTTACAGTATCTCTAAAATAATAGGTAGTCAATGTAGACATGACATCGTAGACAACTTAGTGCAAGTTCATTATTATTTTAGTTAAACTGGAACATACAGTGATTTGCTATCTTTCTTTAGTGTAGATCAATTTCAACATGGCACCTTAGGGTCTTGGGAAATGTGACAACTATTTTGGGATGCATATTGATTTGTCGTAAACAAAAAAAAAGATCATTAAAGCAGCGGCCACTTTGAGTGTTAAACGATAATGACATGAACACTTAGAAAGCTTGCAAATATTAGTTCTCTAAACTGGTCATGTTCCATTACATAACACCAGAATCCAATTAAACCTGTCAAAGGAGTCAGTAGCACTCCAATTTCTTCTTCTGCCCTTTACTCACAGCTAATAATCATCTGGCTTGGCCTAAAAATAGGAAAACTTTTACATATAACTGAATATTTTTCATTGTTGTGTGTAGTCGAGAAGTGTAGCACTGAGGGTGGAAGAGAAACAGCAAATGAAGAAAGTGGGTGGCAAAGTTAAGAAAACTTAGAAATCTTGCCATTGCAGTGCTTTCCAACCCGTGGCATCAAAAACGGCTCCAAAAGGCACCAACAGCACAGACGTGGGGGACGGACTGTGAACAGCTACAGCTGTCTCTGTCTGAACATCTGTCAGGGAGGTGGCCACACCCCAAACCCCAGTGCCCAGGTGGATGCTTTATATAAAAAAATGCCCCTTGAAGAAGGACCCTCAAGTGGCCACTACAGGAATTGCAGCCTTTTTCTTTCTTTTGAGTTCTGGAGATTGCAACTCAGTTTAAATATTCCCCTTCACCGAATAGAAAAATGCTGAAAAATTACCCATACTTAATATGTTTAAATATTATTATTATTGAAGGGTCTTTACCTTACAATATAAAGCTCCTTGGGGCAACTGTTGTCGTAACTTGGTGCTTTATAAATAAGCCTCAATTGAATTGAAAATGTGTTGCTAAGGGGTCCTTCCCATCTGACCATATGTGACAAGTTGATAGTGAAACTCACCTTTGAAACCGGCAACCTGGTGAGTCACAGCATCAGTGCTGAAAGATGCCTGGTGTGTATCTGTGTAATAGTATTTAATGCCTAATGAGATTGGATCGATTATTCTCACATCGTTATGTTGCTCTTTTGTGCTTATTTTAAAATGAACATGTTTGATTTGTTGATGTGTTTGAAGGCATGCTTCAGGGTCACTCATTGATCTCACGCTTCATTCATATTCAAATTAGCAGTCTAATCTATCCCACTTCATCTTCCGCGTTGTGATCAATGGCTCAATTTATAAAGCCTTTGTATGGTTGTTGAGGAAATAAGTGATCCAAAAGCCGTAGGAAAATGTTTCCAGGCAGCTTGCTGACAATGACCGCAAGTGCATGCAGGTGGCACAAAACAAAAGGCACAAGATGAATAATTAGCCCATCATTTCTAATTGCTGTAATATAAATGTGTGCCCCATTTACCTATACAACCCTTTCCAAGTGACATAAATATTTGATTTCCACTCGCACTAATGTGCTAATGATAGATCTTCTTACTCTACAAGTGGTAATTCAAGTCACCGCATATAAAAGTGGCTAAATGTGCTCGTCAGCGCTACACTGAAGTGTTCATCTAACTCCCAAGAATATTCAATTTCATACCAGCTATTGAATTTTAAGAGGATGCAATAATCCTCTGGTTTGGTAGAGTGTTTTCTCTTTGCCGAGAAAATTGCTGATAGAGGTTACAAATGGCTGCGGAATGATGGAGACAATTGTGCTCGTATCCCTGATCGCATTCGCTGTGCCATCTGTGTGAGGAAATTGGTTGAAGGGTTTTTAAATGCAGAGTAAATGACACACAGAAGTCTACTATCGCGTTATATTCTGTTAAACTGCATGTCTAATGATGACAGGAATGAAGGAAGATACAAATATAATCTGTCTTCACAAAACAAGCTGTTTCTTCATTAGTTTAGATGTTTAACAAGACACCAAAAAAAGGTCCATTTCTCTGGTGTCTGAGGCTACAAGTACATGAACATGTTTTAGCACGGTTTCAGAAATAATCTGTGCCTGTAAATGCACATCACATTGACCATTCATGCATGTTTGTAAAGCGCACGAAGACAGTTGGTTGCTTGTACAAAATTAAGTGGAAGAGCAACAACAAAAAAGTAAGACAGGAGATTTTCTCTTCTTGGACTGTTGCAATGATGAGGTGGAACAAAGTAGCATAACACCTGCACTGGGAGTTGTTGCGAAGCAAATATGTCAGCGTTGCTGGGCGGATTATTCACTGCTAGAGGAAACCATTGCAAAGAGAAAGGTGTGCACTTAAAAGAGGAATTTAATTTCACAAAATATTGAAGTTATTATTGTAATGTTTGGCTTCATTGTTGTGACTGACAGGCAGTGTTGGTCAAGTTACTGGAAAAAAACTTTTCATCCCACGCAGTGAGCAACGGACGCTAATGTTTTTGTCACCTTTTATGGAATCAAACTCAAAGTAATGTCATGGTCCGGGTGAATACGGGGTGTTTCCACTCTGCTGGGCTCCACCTTCAGACGGAGACTCCAATCAGCTTCCACACCTGGTTCCAATCAAGTCACCTGCATATAAGACCAGCGTTCACGACAGACCCCTGCCAGATCTTCTGCTAACACATGTTAGTGCTAGGCCGCCAAGCCCTTGCGAGAACTCTGGATTACTGTTTTTTCTCCTCACCGTGTTTTCTTTCCTTTTTCGCCTTAGGACCCATCTGCCTGCCTCCCTGCTCAGCTCCCCACTCCAAGCCTATTCTGGATCTGCTTTGGACACTCCTCACCCGGAACCCCCTGGACACTCCCTCCTCGATTGACACTCCAAATCTGCAACGCGTAAGCCCAAACCTCCATAGCCTAATCCTCCAGCTGTGATTCATTGAGACTACCACTGACTACTTTCCTCCTCTCATCATAGTGACTTCACACCTCCCTCCAAGCCGCTGCCCCCTTTCTCCATTCCCCAGATCCCTCTGTGGAATCCAGCCCTCAGAGTTTCTCGTTCACAGTTTTGCCTCACAGTTTTCCGCTCATAGCTTTCACAGTTCATAGCATGCATAGGTTATAGCATTCTTAGTTTTCTGTTTTGTAACTTTGCTCAGCTCTGTAAATAAACTCTGTGCTCACGCCCGTTTTGCCTCCCTCTGTGTCTGCATTTGAGTCCACATCCACTGCCTGGCCCTCTCGGCCGTAACAAGTAAGGTCAGTACTTCCACGCTTTAAATGCTCCCACACTCGATATATTATCCATTGTTGATCTGCACACAGCTGCTGCCACCAACGTCGCACTCGCTTACGTCATTGTCATGAGACACTCTCGCAAACAAATCGCGGTTTTAGTAACACAATAACGCAGCGTACTTACGGGAAAGTAACGGTAATCAAATTACCTTTTTTGCAATAGTAATCCCACTTTACTCATTACTTGAAAAAAGTAATTGGATTACTTACTGCCCATCTCTGCTGACAGAACAAGAATGTTTTCATCATCGCTCACAAAAACCAAGACGCAGTGTTCACGTTTTCTAAAGTGACCCATTAAAACCTGCAGCTGACTCGGTTTAGTTGTTTTATAGCTTCCAAAAGTCACACCTTTACTATTTCTAAAATGGAAAATGTAGTGTAAACATGGTGCTACTACTCTTGAATTGCAGATATCAACGCGCCAGACTTTACTATTAAAGTAAACGTTACTCCAGATATTTCTGTTATCCTCCTCCACACGGGGATAAAAAGTGACTAACAAGTCTGAAAGTTGTCTGCTTGTAAGAGGTGGGTATTTATTGTGTGGATGTTGAAAGGCATAGGCATAGTATTTGAGACAATTCATAGTATTTGTGCTAAATCATAGTATTAGTACTTCAGTGAAATTATAGCATTTCTGCTAAAACATAGTATTTCTGTTAAATCATAGTATTTGTACCAAATCATAGTATTTGTGGTAAAAAATAATATTTCTGCCCAATCATAGTGTTTGTGCCAAAACACAGTATTTGTGCCAAATAAAGGTATTACTGCTAAATCATAGTATTTGAGCCAAATCATAGAATTTGTGCTAAAACATAGTATTTCAACCAAATCACAGTATTTCTGCTATGTTATAATATTTGTGCTAAATCATAGAAGTCCATCCATCCATTTTCTTCCTTGTATCCGGGGCCAGATCGAAGGGGCAGCAGCCCAAGCAGAGAAGCCCAGACCTCCCTCTCCCCAGCCACCTCCTCCAGCTTATCCGGGGGAACACCAAGGCGTTCCCAGGCGTTCCCAGGCCAGCCGAGAGATTTAATCTCTCCAGCGTGTCCTGGGTCTGCCCCGGAGCCTCCTCCTGGTGGGACATGTCCGGAAAACCTCACCAGGAGGCGCCCAGGAGGCATCCTTGTCAGATGCCTGAACCACCTCAACTGGCTCCTTTCGATGCCGAGGAGCAGCGGCTCTACTCTGAGCCCCTCCCGAATGGCCAAATTTCTTGCCCTATCTCTAAGGGAGAGGCCAGCCACCCTTCGGAAGAAACCCATTTCCGCCGCTTGTATTTGCGATCTCGTTCTTTCGGTTACTACCCACAGCTCGACCATAGGGTGAGGGTAGGGGCGTAGATCAACCGGCAAATTGAGAACTTCTCTCTCTTCACCACAACGTACCGGTGCAGCGTCCGCATCACTGCAGCCTCTGCACCAATCAGTCTGTTGATCTCCTGCTCCCTTCTCTCATCACTCGTGAACAAGACCCCGAGATACTTAAACTCCTCCACTTGGGGCAGGAACTCACCCCGACCTGGAGTGGGCACTCCACCCTTTTCCGGCTGAGGAAAGGCGAGCTGGAGGCCATCACCGCAAAATCATAGTATTACTGCTAAATCATAGGATTTAAGCCCAATCGTAGAATTTGTGCTAAATCATAGTATTTCTGCCAAATCATAGTATTTGTGCCAAAGCATAGTATTTGTATCAAATCATAGTATTTGTGCTAAATCAGAGTACTTCTGCTAAATCTTAGTATTTCTGCTCAATCATAATATGTCTGCTATGTTGTAGTATTTGTGCTAAATGATAGTATTTCTGCTACATCATAGTATTTGAACCAAATCTTAGTATTTGTGCTAAATCACAGTATTTGTTCCATATCAGAGTATTTCTGCTAAATCTTAGTATTTCTGCTCAATCTATTTCTGCTATGTTGTAGTATTTGTGCTACATCATAGTATTTGAACCAAATCTTAGTAGTTGTGCTAAAATGTAGCATTTCTACCAAATCATACTATTTGTGTTAAAACATAGTATTTCTGCCAAATCAGAGTATTTCTGCTATATTATAGTATTTGTATCAAATCATAGTAATACTGCTAAATCATCGTATTTCTGCTTTGTTGTATGTTTGCTAAATCCTACTATTTCTGCTAAGTCACAGTATTTCAGCTAAATTATAGTATTTGTGCCAAAACATATTATTTCTGCAATGTTTAAGTATTTTTGGCTAAATATAGTATTTCTGTTATCTTATAGTATTTCTCCTAAATTCTTGTATTTCCGAGAAGTTATCATAATTCTGTTGAGTTACAATATTTCTGCTAAGTATTATGTTTCCTCTAAGTTATTGCAGTTCTGCTAAGTAATTACATTTTTCATAAGTTCTTATGCTTCTGCAAAGTTTTTACAATTTTTGCAACTTTTCAGTTTTTTCAGCTATTTCCAGCAGACAGCTTCAGCTTTACAGCATCCATACAGCATTTTCGCAGGAAATGCACATTTTTATAGTTACACTAGTGATGGTCACAGCATGTTACCATGTCAAAATGTCCCCAACACCTTTGCTTTTCTGCTCCTAATTCATACTCGGTGTGTTTCATGTGTGCTAATTTGGTGTCACAGTTTCACCTCCTGTGATTTTTCTGAATAATGAGGAACAAAAAAGATGATTTATTTGGAGCATTTTGGAGTTTGAGAGGTTATCAAATAAGCAGAAGCTAAATTAGGAGGCTTTTGGAATGTCACAGTGCTTAAAGATCAGTCCTGACTTCTTCCATTTTTAGTCTGTGGTTGATAGCTCAGTAGGCAACCTCCAGGGTAAAAAAAAAAAAAAAAGCCAGTGCCACAGTCCCTGAAATAGCCACTTTAGTCTGGCTCAAATAAGTCAATCCCAGGCTACCGTATTAAAATGCCTATATTTACAGCAGAATAATGTGAATGCTTTGACCGAAAGGTCGGTGCTTTTTTTTCTCTTTTTTACCACTTAATATGACAGTGAATTAAATATACACGTATCTGTTTCAGTGCTTTAAAAGGGTGTTCTCTGAACCAGGAAGTGATGTCACTTTGGCTGTGATCACTTCGGGGAAGCTCCACTAGCTTTTTAATAGCTTTAAAGCCTGCAGGGTGTCTGTTTTCATCAGCCCTACTGTATTTCTGGTCATCGTGTTTGAGTATTGATGATGGCAAAGTCTGTTAAAACATTTGTTTTGTAATCTCAAGAAGCCATATATTGTTAGAAATACCAGTTTTTCCATACAGCCTTGACTTTAGATACATACAGCAAATTGCTATTACCTGAAGTAAGGTACAGGGGTTCACAAGACTGGCTCTCAAGGTTATCTGTGTAAACAAGGAGGTCTGCCTGCCAATCTGTGCCCTGCTTGATCCCTCATGCTTTCTTTGATCCCTTCCTAGCTCTTTCTTTGTCTGCAGCCCCTCAGGTGATCAGGCTGCTGACCAGATGAATTTCATCCATTTTAACCTCCTATCTATTCATTAGCTTCCAGTGCTCACCGCATATAATGTAGGCTGGCATTAGATTAATCTCCATCCGTCTCCTCTCCTGCTTTTTGATCAAACGACTTTTATGTAGGCATCATTATTCCTGGAATATATGGTTCAAGTAAATCTGGACATTTTCTTAATATTAAATATATTTTTATGCTTTTTCACAGAAAGCTTGGAAGATAATTTTATTATTATGATTTTATGATTATGGTCGGGAAATCACGGAAATGCCTGTTAGTAATAGGCATTTTACCTCCTTACACCTTTACTTTCAACATAATGAAATTTGTTACAATGAAATCCCAATCATAATGTTTTCCTTTTTATTTGCTCAGATATGTTGACACTACCTTGGAAAAGATGTCTGGTTTTCTCCTGTATATGAATGCACTTTATTATACGTGACTTGAAAAGCCAAAAAAAAAAAAGACTATAAATGCACTTGTATTTTTTTACAAATGGGAAAAAATAAATCAGTGTCCTGTTTAATTGTCTAGGTGCATCTAATTTGGTGTGCGTGTGTGAGTGTGTGTCATAAAAACCTCTTCACACTGGGAAACCATCAACAGAAGATCAGTGCAATTGCTATGCTGAGCAGAGTTTCATGTGTCGCATTGAATCTATTTGCATATTGGAACAGCTAGATTTCCCTCTGGCATGATTAGTTAGTAAGCTGTCACTGCTGTGCTGCCACAAAAGAAGAGACGCATCAGTGCAACTCAGGTACTGGCATTTGCAACATGGGCTTGTCTCTTTCTCCTCCATATGATTTGAATCAAAGTACTTAGGGTTAAAGATTAATTTGCCAGTCTGCATTCATTTAAATATCTGAACGGATCAGTAAAGTTTTAGTTAATCTTATAAACTATGGCAGTTTGTGTTGACAAGAAGAGAAAACATTTGATACTATGGCACTGATTAACAACAGCGCCAGTTCCCATCTTCACGTGTGTGATTTCAGGGAAATAAATCACTTCTTGTCAGTGAGGCTAGAACAATACCACACTGGCTCATTAACAGAGAAATAACATTAGTCAGTCGATACAGGACAGACTTCAAACAGACTGGAATGAAATCTGCCTTACAGATGGATAACATTGTAATCAATCACTGCATACCTTCAATAAACACAGGATAACATTGCCTTATACAAATGACAAATATAACCCCTCATCAATTTCCTTTGACGTTGCTTAACAAAGATACCAGCTCCAGAGATGCTGTAGTCAATACGTCTCATTTGTAGTATTACAGCTCACACTGCATCCCACACCACTCATATATGTCAAAGCATGTGGCAGAACACTTAATAGTTAGGCAAAAAGTAAAGTCATGTACGTAAGAATTGGCGAAATGGTAGAAAAGAACTGGTTTATGTAACATGCGATGAAAAGCCATCTATCACAGAAAGGAGTAATTTGTGACCATTTAAATATGGGGATAATGGCATGCGTTTTCACACACATTCACCTAGAAGTCTTTCCACATTATTGTGGGATGTGAAAATGACAGAAGCTGTGTAAAGACGGAATAATGGGAGCTATAGTACAAAATGTGCATTCTTCCTCACCTTCACAGAGCTGGCCAATTACAGTGTGAACTGTGATTGTTGTGTTAATGAAGTTGGAGAAATTGCCATTTTCAAAGGACTTTTTTTCTTTTGACCATTATGAAGACAACCTTTAACCACAGTATAGTAATAGAATGACAATACGATTCTTGAGTTCACCAGTTTATTCTTGACCTTGAATGCAGCAGGTGACAAAATGATGTTGATTGAAAGACAAAATGACACTTTTTAGTGCTTGACGTTCCAAAGTCAAAATCTTACCACTAGTGTTCTGCTTAAGAGTTAATACAAATTAGTAACAAATAGCAATGTCGGTACTCGGCTATCACACTTTGCTACTCTAATGAAGTAAAAAAAATCAGCTGTGTTCTGTTTTTACACAGTCTTCATTTTAGAGCAACTAATGCCACAGGTTATCCAAGGTTCATTTTTAACTTTATATAATGTTCCTCTGGAATAATAGTATTTTTGAAGCATTAGTTTTTATCTTATTCATTGTATCTAATGTGTATTTTAACTTCACAATCTGTAATCATTTATAAAATGAATAAAAACCGTAAAAAATAATCTTTGAATACTAACTTAGGGTTACTACTTAAAATTAGACAAATCAGATGACATCCTGGCATTCCTAGTTTTGAAACACACACACACACACGCACGCACACACACATATATATATATATATATATATATATTTGTCTGTTTGTCTTCTTCTATATACAAACAGAAGAAGACGGCCGTAGTGATTGATGTAGCGGTTCCGAATGACAGCAATATCAGGAAGAAGGAACACGAGAAGCTGAAGAAATACCAAGGGCTCAGAGAAGAGCTCGAGAGGATGTGGAGGGTGAAGGTAACGGTGGTCCCCGTGGTAATCGGAGCATTAAGTGGGGGAACTTGCACAATCGGTGGCTGACTAAATACTTTTTTGCCCCACTGTATATCCACCAGCTTAATGCGAGTAGATGGCATTACAGCCCAGGTGAGAGGAGTATCATTAATGTTATCTGTCACAGGCGCATGCTTCACGTGGGGATGGATGTGGGCTTCCTTCTGTTCAGTGATGACGATGCATTCACTTAAGCAAGAAAAAAGTTCCTGCACAAAGAATCTTGTCTATTTGCTAAATAACTGGGACATCATTTATGAAAATGGCACAACAGGGCCTGATTGTGGGGAAAATAAGGAAATTTGATTAAGGGTGAACTTTGTTTTAATTGGCTAGCTTAAAATATGTGTTATATGTTAACACTGTCACTGGTTTCCCAGCTCTTAGAACGAGCACGCTCATGCCCAGTTTTTGCAGGCTCATCCTTGACGTGGGAAATTTTCTCAACTATGTAAGAACCTCATTCCTCATTTCTCCGTCAGTTGAGCTGACATTTAGACAGTTTGCATTTTTAATCACTGGTCCACTTTCAGGGAAGTCACACTGGGAACGCAGAGGGGTTCAAGATTAGCTCCCTGCTCAAGCTCACAGAAACCAAGGCCAACAAGAGCCGCATTACGCTGCTTCATCACATCCTGGAGGTACGCAAACCGGCCGGCAGCTACTGCAGTGTCTTTTGGGGTTTTTTTTCTCCTCAGTCATGAAATTGTTTAATGACCCATTGCATGGCTTGTTTTGCAAAGGGAGCAGAGGCAATCCACCCAGAGCTGTTGGCTCTACCGGATGAAATAGCCATATGTGAAAAGGCAGCAGGGTATGGAAATCTTTCATGCAAACTTAGTCTTAATTTTTTTTTCTTCAACTATTTTGTCAAAGATTTCTAACACTTGGCGCTTGTCACCCTTGCTCCTCAGAATTAACCTGGACTCTGTTCGGTCAGAAGCCAGTGGGTTACTCAAACGGCTGAATGAGACAGCCAAGAAAGTCTCCAACTCTGCGGCGGAGGTGAAGGAGCAGTATGCAAAAGTTCTCGAGGTAAAACGTTAATCTTTGCTTTTTCTCCAAATGGCTGCATAACTGCATAACTCGGCACTGTTTTCTTGGCAGCTGGATCCACATCCCAAATGCTTCTCTCTCTCTCTCTGCTGCAGGCAAATCTGGAGTTGTTCGGAGAATTAAACAAGAGATTTGCCACGATTGAGACGAAAAAGGGTGAACTGGCTGTCTATTTATGTGAAGATGCCAATCAGCTGTCACTGGAGGAAGTCTTCGGTACCATCAGGACTTTCCGAGGACTCTTCATCAAGGCGCTGAAGGTCAGAGAGGCCGCTTTGGTTGATGTCAAGCATTATGAGACAATCTTAAGTGTGTGTTTGTGTGTGCGCACTTGGCACTGTTAAATCTTCCTCTTGTGTGTGGGAGGTAGTGTTTTGTTTGTAACATTTGTATTAGGGCTGCTCAATTAATCGAATTTTAATCACGATTACGATCTGGGCTTTCAACGATCATTAAAAATGACTGAGCCGATTATTAGCCCCTCCCTAATTTATCCACGACACCTTAAAGGCCGGTCCGTGAAAATATTGTCGGGCATAAACCGGTCCGTGGCTAGGGCTGAACGATATATCGCATTTGCGATAATATCGCGACATGATCAAGTGCAATTTTCTAACCGCAAAGGCTGCGATTATACTCTGGACATGTCCAAATTCATGGGCTGCATCCTCCTGAGGCCGCATTTGTAGACCGATTACGTCACAGCGACGCGCCGAAGGCTGTCCAAATTACTACAATATCCCAGAATTCATAGCGCGGCCCAGCCAAACTCCAGTTTCCAGCAATGGCGGCCGCTACTAAGTTTTAAAATTACTCATACTAATCTTTCTGGGTCACAAAATAAACTTTTAACATATTTTCAGGCGAGAAAGTAGTTGTGTAAACATCAAATATCTGCTCGGTTTATCAAGATATCCCATATTTGCAAAAGTGCTTCGACGTTTTCAGAGGCGTCTGCTACCCACCAGCTCGAAGCTAGCCGGGAGCTCGAGGGTTACTGATGCGGCCGAGAACGGCACAACTCCCGGCACATCATTTTCAGATCACCGCGGATTTCGCTGCTCGGGTTAAACGTAATATATAAGTCACTTAGACAACCTAAAAATGTTATTGTTGGGCTTTTTTCAGTGTTTTGTTTGTTCGTGAGTAAATCGGTTTGGCTGAGATTAAAGTTATTAGATTAGATAAAATAAAACTTTATTAATCCCCCGGGTGGGTTCCTCCTTGGTTTTCACACAGCTGACTAAACGTCAAACAGAAAACTGATTAAACAGAAGTATGAGACAGTCGAGAATTTACACCAGTGTCTGGTTATATTTTAGATAGCAAGGAGCAGACGGCCGAGTTTATTAAACTCCACCGAGACAGCGGTGACGCTAATCAGAACTAGCCCTGACCGTCCAATTTCACGCCTTTAAATTTTAAAGGCGTGTTTGTGTGTGTGTTTATACAATTGCTATTATGTTTGCACTTTATGTGTAATGTTACTGACTGCAGAGATCAGTAAGATGTGTGTATTTTTTATTTATTAGTTTTATTTATTTAATATTATTTTTTAATTGAATGACTGTCTAGTAGTTCACAGATGTCGAAAAACTGAGTGTGGTAAAGCCACTGATTTTTTTTATGTATATTTCTGCAATCTGCACATTGTACTGACTTTCATTTTAATGTTTACACCAGGGTTCCTTGTCAGCACTTTATGCTCAGATGTTTGTAAGCTAAAAATAAACTATTGTGTATGTTCAAATATACTGTTGTGATTGAAGAAGTTAAATAAAAATGTCAGTCATCAATTCATGCATCACCTCATGTCATCATAACAGAGGTCTGTCTTCCAGGAAAGAACAGTTTAAAATTAATGTAATATAGTATTGGCCATACTATATGATGTATTGCTTGTCTTTGTTTAATAATACAGAAGACAAAGACCTTAAAAAATAATCGCATATCGCATCGCAATCGCAATATTGGGGCAAAAAATCGCAATTAGATTATTTTCGGCATAATCGTCAGCCTCCGTGGCGCAAAAAAGGTTGGAGACCGCTGATTAAGAGGACCCGAGGGAAGCTCGGAAAGCTAAGCAGAAGTTATTTGGAGAGTGACTGCCGTTGGTTGAAAAGAGAGTTTAAAAAAAAAAAACTTCAGTGGTGTTGCACACTATTTTATATTATTTTTTAAAGTCATTGTTAACCCTTTAAAGCCGGTCAGAGCAGCACGCTCCGTTTTGCGTAACTATTTTTAAATCCCTGTAGAACCTGAACCGTGTAAGCTAGCGCAATAATTTGTTTTGCATATGAAACCGGAGGAGTTGTACTTACATCTGATGCCATCAGCTTGTCCTCGGTCACGGTTTCGTTCCACATATAGCTTTGCAAAAATTGCATAAAAAGCGCTTGCAGGAACAAAAACATAATATTCCAGAAACACGCTTTGCCGTTCCTATCAGCTGTTCGTAACACTTCCCACAGTGAAATGATGCACATGCTGTTTTCTTTGCAAATTTGCATCATAGGATTGTTTTTTGTTTTTCCTGCAGTATATAAAAATTGCTGTATCTCCAAAATAAAACTATGAAGACACTCAAAATAAATTTCCTGTGTGGAAACTATTTTTTGCAACTTTATTGTATTTAAAGTTTTGAGGGATAAACCTCTTAACTAGGTGCGGTGACTCCCAAGCTAGGCGAGTGGCTCCAACAGATCCCGGGAATAACATCGGAGATCTCTGTCCAGAAGAGCGCAGTCCTGGGAACAGCTAAGATACTGCGCAGGACCCTCAAGCTCCCAGGCCTCTGGTAGAGGACCCGAGCTTGAAGGATAAACCGCCCGCAGGGGCGTGCTGGGTGTTGTTATATATGTATACACATACATATACATATATTGCAACTTAAACTATAATTAGGAATCATCAATTTGTTATGTTGAGACAAATATATAGTTTGCATTCACACAGTGTCTTTGAAGATATTTCAGTCCTGCCATTAATTTCTTCTTTTGTGACAGACACAAAAAGGCGCAGTTAACCAATTTCAGATTGTGTAAAAACTCTTTTGAAATCTAAACATGTAACTGCATGTAAATGAAACTGGGAACTGGATTGTATTTTGTGTTCGGATGCCATGATACACAACGCTTTTCATAACCCATAATTTGATCAAAGTAGCTACATAATTATGCTAATATGCATGAATTTGTAAATGCCAACATAATTTCTCCCTCTTTATCGTGTTATGTTTCTAACAATGTACGCTAAATGTGAGACTGGCCACAGCTGTGAGCTGCAAAGCATGTGAGACCACATTTTAAGTGCAGCTGTCCAACAGATTCGCGCGGTGCTACCTCTTTCTCTGCCTTACTTCCATTTGTGTTTAACCAATTACAGTTTTTGTGTTTTCCTCAAGCTGTGAGAGAGCAGCTTTGTTCCTTTGCTCCTTCTCGTCTTAGTTATACAAGTAGTGTTAATTTACGATACAAGCTTTCTGACTACCATCTACATATGAATGCATTTTCTTGAAGCTTGTGTTTGGGCACTGCCTGTATATGCATGCAGCTCATTAGTGTCGGGTGTCCATTGATCACCTTCATGTAGTGCAAACGCCCCTCTTGCGATTTGATTAAACACACTGCATAGAGAAAGGGATTCATTGTAATATTGATTCTTGTCTGGGCCTCGAGAAAAATTAAAAAAGATAATTATTAATGGGGGAACCTCCTTCTTATCTACAGCACCCATTGGACCCCTGTCCTTCAAAACACAGAGGTCAAACCCACTTATTTGCCCTTGTGTGCTGTACATTGCACCAACATCATGCAGCTGGGGAACTTTGTGCTCTCTATCAAAACCTGCATGTATTAAAAATTATTTTTGTAAAAAAGAGGAAAAACCAACTATCACACTTAATCAACCAACCAAGATTTAACATTTTGAAGAAAATAATAAACCTGCCTCAAAGTAAGTTATGATTTTATAAACAGACCTGTCCAAGTAGACAGGAAAGGAGGGGAAAGGCTATGCTGGAAATAGTCTAGGCTAGACTCAAACCCAGACCTCTGTTGGACCTTTGCTACATGGTCACATGCTCAACCAGGTGAGCTATAGCCATCATGATTCATGGCAAAGAACTCAGAAGCAGACTTAGACTGAAAGCCACAGATCAGAGATTTATTTTTCAGGAACTGGTTGACACAAGAGTTAAAGCTATAAATCACAATAAACTTCAAATAAGTCTCTAGTAAGGACATCACCAGTTTCTCAGAGTGAACCTTAAAGGAAAGGGTCTTATTGTGTTTTTGTAGGGTCTTTACCCTAGAATGGCAGCGCCTGGAGGCAACTGTTGTTGTGAGTCGATGCTACATAAATAAAACTGAATTGAAAGTTGGCAGACAGGTGAATGAGATCTGCAGCTCACCAGAGCCTGAAGTGCTGCAGGTGACCCTGAATCCTCGCTTAGTTGTGCTGCAATAGGCTTAGGTTGCTGGGGGTTTCCCATGATGCAGTGAGCGTTTCTTCTTCATTCACCTCTTTTTGCTTTTTATGTGCTTATTCAGCGCTTTGCATTGAATCAGTTAGTATTACTTTATTAAATTAGTTACTCTTACAGTGTTGAACAGAGTCGTTTAATCTTTTGTCCTCTACCGACCAATTGCCTCAAGTTACTTCCTGTTAAAAGGGAGTTTTTCCTTCCCACTTGTTGCCAAATGCTTGCTCTTAGGGTTTTTTTTTCCAAAATGAAATAAACAAAAACCGTTAATGAACGATATAAAAATCATAATTAGAGAAATGTATTTGATTTAAAGAAGTATTTTGAGGGGACAATGTTGTACATTTGCAGCATTCACTTTTTTAAAAAGAACTTTTGTTTTATTCATGCTTCCTGCTCTGTATGAATCAGTTGGGATATTCAATGGAAAATCCGCAACAAAGCATGTCTACAGCCAGCCTGACTGGGAGATAATCGAATTCAATAATAGCCTTGACTCTGCACTCTTTGGTGCTCCCTCAGTCTATTTCTATAGTCTCTTTCCATAATGCCTCCCTCTCCCCCTCACTTTCTCTCTTTCTTCCTCATGTTGTTGCCAGCCTGGCGATGGCTAAGTGAACTGATGGATCCCATACAGTTTCAAAGTCTGTGTTGAATAATTCAAAATGTTTGCACAACCTATAAGGACCATCTGATACATAAATATACACTTTGTTAGACTTCATGTTTTGAAATGATTAAAAAGAAATGTATGAAAGAGAGTTCCTTTGATTTTCTGCAAGGTATTTTGCTTTAATAGAAGCAAGTGTCTCTGTACTGCATGAGACATATCCTTAAGAATCAGTGTTAACTTTCTATTTCAACTCCATTTTATGGAATTAAAACAGTCTTCAAGGACCTGTGAGGATGTATGTAAGAGGCACAGCTTTGAGCTAACTCGATGCTTACATAATGGCCACCTCATGATGCAGAACATGGTGTTGATCAATAGGAACACTGTTTCTATTAAGAGAAACCACAATTAAATGTACCTAAAAACTACAGATGCTACCGCAACTATACTGGAAGTCAAGAGAGGTGACCCTTTAATAGGCAGTTAACATTAAATACCATATGGTTTAATCAATCTTAAGCCCTTGAGTTCTTCTGTTTGCTTCACAGTACAATGGCATAATTTACAGATATAAATCTGTAAATTATGCCATTGTACATATCCTTGTTATCTGTTGTATCACTAGAATCCATCGCAATGAGTCAGGCTGACAGATGTTACCTAATTTAAATGAATCACCATAGTCAATGATGATGTACTCCTAAAATTTGCCACCAGCACCTTGCAGTCGCCTGAATGCTGCTTCACTTACATTAACATGCTTATATGTCTCATGCTGCACTAGAGCTGAAATGATGTGTCAAATGCTGCTGTGGCGTCTCATCAGCCAAGACAGTGTAAGGCTCACGCCGGCTCGCCTGCCAGCATCCAGAATCATCCTGTTGAATAATGCAGAGCCGAGCCTGCTCCTTCTCTTTGACTTGCTCATGTCTGTGCACGCGGAGCATCAAGCAAACTGCGATGCCATCAACATGCTAATTGCATGCAGATAGGTCGTAACATGGCAAACGGTATAAAGGGTACAACAGCGACTGACTCATTCATCACAAGCGGATTACAGAGCTTAGGGGGTCAATATTAAAGCTATGTGAGCATTCCATATATGTCGCCGTTAGCACATCACTGGCACCGAACATTTACACAGGTCCCCTGACAGACACACACTTACACACACACTGTTCTTCCTGAACCATAGTCCTGATTTACAGCTTAAAAGATGCCTGATTATTATTATTATTATTTTTTTGTGGTAAACATCATGTCAAATGCAGTAAAACACACTTGATTACTGATAAGTCATCTCTTATATGGATTAAACAAAGTGTAGTGACAAATAAAGAAGGGCAGCGTTATTATGGCCATATGTTAAAACAATACAGCAACTACAACTCATTGATGGGTGACAAATATTAGCCATTCCAACATAGGAGGGTGCTGTTACACAAGAAGCTTCCAGAACAGCTTCAAACGTTCTTGTCATACATTTAAAAGGTTTTTTCAGGCTCAGATTGGGGTTACTTTATTTATACCCGTAGATAGATTTTGAGTCTAATAGGTGAGTCATCCATCTACATATACATATTTTTACACAACAAACACACAGAACACACAACACAAAAGCATAACGACATAACGAAGAAGAAAAATCATCCACACCACATCATGTGGAAAAGAAAAGGTAGGTGGAAGCATAAAGGGAAATATGATAAGTAAGGCAAGCTTGAAAGTCAGTCTGTGTTATAACCACCTTTTTTTCTCCAACACAGCCTCTT
Organism: Haplochromis burtoni; assembly: GCF_018398535.1. Taxonomy (NCBI): domain Eukaryota; kingdom Metazoa; phylum Chordata; class Actinopteri; order Cichliformes; family Cichlidae; genus Haplochromis; species Haplochromis burtoni. Next base: position 1,066,609 of record NW_024582467.1, read on the forward strand.
TAAGGTAAGTTTCTTGTAATTTCTTTAAGCAGTATTCACGATTGGTTCTCTTCTACGCATACAGAGGATCTTTCACCACTACACTGTGGAGCCACTCCACAGAGGCAACAATGCTAGTAGCAAAGAGGGTCTTCTTATATAAATACACATGATGCTAGGACATGCACATGAGGAATCAAAATAAAAGAAACGAAAGTGCAACTGAATAATGAAGCAACACACAGAAACTCTAGGACAAATGTTTTGCAGGATGGGCCACAGGTAGGTACAAGCCTGCTAAAAAGATACAAGGAGCAGAAATGGAAGGGTACAGCTAAAAACAGGGTGGCAAAGAGAAAAAACAAAACAACAAAAGGACAGGATGCAAAATAAATAGAGACACAAAATCAAAGCATTTAACAAAATGAAACTGGAAATGACTAAAATAGTGATACAAACAGTACAAAAGATCACTTAAAAATGGAAGCACCTAGAAAACATTGAAAACAACAAAATAAACCACAACAAAACCCCTAAAATCCTGACAACAGAGGAATATAGATTATATGATTTTTTTAAAAAAACATTGTGAAAAACCACTGTTTAAAAACACAGTGGGTATTTTTGATTAAACAACAACACAGGATGTGTGCTGGTGCCACGAAAAACTTCTGCAAACTTTTCTGTTGAACTACATGACGTCATTGGGCTTCCACTCTATTCTTTGTAAACCAGTTACTAAAATAGGTTTTGATTGTCCAATGTTCTTGTATTAAAGGCAGTTGTAGAACCAGATCACTGCTGTTCCTACACTACAACTGCATTTTGTAAATTACCAAGCAGGCTGAGTTTTATGTGTGATTTTACGATGGTGGACAGCCTCATAATTGAGATGCTTGCATTCTGACATTAAAGTGTTCTCCAATGTCGATGCCTCCAATAAAGATAAAACATTCACGCATTACTGACATTCCAATCAGCAGCAATTTGACCATTGGGGTGATCATCAGGACCAGAATTGTGGGTCATTAACCATTTCATGCTGTGCAAACATCAATGAGAAGTCGCCTGCTGAGAGGGTGCCGTGCAGCCTAGATTCAGATTTTCTGTTATGCCCAGTCTGTTCTCAAATAAACCACCTTTGAGATTGCAGTTTGAGGTTGCATCTAAGTAGCTTTTAAGCAAAGATCACAGGCAGAATTTTATTAGAATTAAATTAATACCAATTTGTGTCTTTTCAAGAACTACAGTGAGACCGTGGACTCCCAGACATGGCTACAGTCAACTGTTTTTTTGGGGGGTTTTTTTCTGGAAAGCATAGCAATGAACAAGCCATCTAATTATGCCGGCTTGTGAGCACTTACCAATGCTTCCATTATTTTAGGCTGTTCGTATTGCAAGAAAAAGAGAAAAGGAATAATCTGAAACTGAGCATTCACTGGGATTCTGATAGACATGCAAAAACAAAGGGGAAATACACACGTTTACACCAATGGTGTTCAAGCAGTCAGAAGCTCCTGCTGTGGGTGTCGGTAAAAAATGACCCCTGCAACTGTCATCCTTCCACTTTATGGTCATTCTGCCCAGTGGGGACTAGTTCAGCCCCATTCCTTTGCAGTTTATGTCTCACTTTCAGCCCTGGGGCAGTAAGCATTGCTGCTGTGTCACTTGGCGGGCAAGAGGATGTTTTCTAAAGCAAGCTTTTATGTAGCACTCCAGGGCTGGAATCTGAAAAAAGAGAGAAAACAGTACAAGAGATCAGGCAAAAAAAAAAAAAAAAACACAAAAAAAGGAAAATAAAGAAATAAACTTTACCTTTTCATAAAACTGGAAATTTTACAGAAGGAATAACAATGACAAGTAAATAGAAAGCCCAAGATTGTATAGGCTTTTTGGTGGATTACCTCACTCCACGAGCTGCAGAACAACAACAGCATGAACACTCAGATACTACACTCAGTTGTAGCACACAGGCAGTAAATGCAGCCTTTGTAACGATAATAATGTTCAGTTTTCATAACATTCTGCTGGAGATTCATTTCAAGTTAATTCGTACACAGCTTTTGTTGTTTCCAGAGGCTATTATTACATTGTAAGTAACAATGACATTTTTAAAACTTACATTTGAAGTTCAAATCAATACGCCTTAACCAGCAAGTATAATATAAATATATAGGATAATATAAAAATGATGTTGTATTTAAGAATAATCTCCATACTCTCAATCCACCTTATTTCCAGCAGCCGTCACCAAATAAGCTCTAAAAAACCACATTTTGTATCCTGCAGAACCAAACGACAGAGCTGGCATGCTGGAAGAAAGATGAGTCTTATAAAAGGAAATGTGGCCAGATTGTCTGAGGATTTAATATACTATGCTGTAGCACTGCAGCTAGGCACAAGGTCCACAGAGAATTGAAAATTTATGTGTCTTCCCAGTGGCCTTAGCCTAATGTGGGGTTGCTTTATATAAATTGCAGGTTTAGTTAGCTTTTGCGATGATTCCTGTTGTTCCTGGGCCCAGTGATTTGAGTTTTGTATAGGTTATCTTTTTATGAATAAGTTCTTGGTTCATTTGTTGTAGTTATTCTAGTTTCGTTCTTGGTTCTTTCTTCTTTATAGTTGTCTTTTTAGGTTCTCAAACATGCTGAGCTACCTGCTGTGGAGACCCCTTGTGAATAAGGGAGCAGCTGAAAGTACCTTCTTATAGCAGCTTCATTTTTAGAGCAGCAGGCTGCCATCTTCACCAAAACAAAGCTCTCATTGATCATTTGGGTTAAACGGCAGGATCTTCACCAGACAGCTGGTGGTCATGACATTGTAAATAAGGGTGTTCACTGATGTTTGCTCTCCTGGAGCTGCTGATTTCTGTGAGTCCTGAGTTGGAATACAAAAGTTGTTTACCTCTGTGTGCCTTTTAAAGCACAGATATTCATGTAACCCTGACTTCAAAGGCAAGCACACTTTGTTTGAGATCTTGAATGCATTTATTATCCATTTGTTGAAGGGTAACTTAAGTTACTGGCAACCACGAAAATGTTTTAATCAAACTATTAATTCAGTCTAAATATTCAGGGCTTGTAGTTGTGCTGCACATTTAGAAATACAATATCAACACAGTTGCTTCGATTTACTCCGATTGTTCAGTCTGACGTCACTAGCCGTGTCTGGGACCTAAACTCCGCTGCAGGTCCATATATCAAACGATCACTATGGCATTACTGAGAGTTGAAAAACTGTCTAAAGTCTTTCATCTTTAATAAAATGATCAGCGTTCTGCTCTACCAGGTGTAACAATTGAGTTTAACATCCAGGCATCCATGAAAACGGAATTTATGACATTTAACGGAGTTAGAAGTTAGCAGGGAGTTAGCTCGCTAGCTTCTATCTAAATACAATATAGCATGTCCTGACTGCGGGGTTTTGGAAACAAATTAAAACGTACAGCTCTGTTATCACTTCCAACATAAATGAAGACAGAAAACTAAACAGCAGTGACGTTTGTAGGGTTACTGAAGTTTGGCTAGCTGGTATATAATGATGTGCTACGTGACCGCTAGCGACACAGCTATGTTAGCATAATATAAACAAGCTAACTTTTTTTCCACTCGATAAAAGTTAACGTGAGTGTTCTCGGTGGTCAGGAACAAATGTAATCGCATGGCAGGATGCTGTAAAAGGACCAAACTTCAGCCAGGAGAACAACTGAGATAATCCATCCACAATAGAGGTTAGTCATTCATATACTGCTGCATGGGCTGGGCTGTAGCTACAGCCCAAGTTTTTAAAAACTGAGCTTAAATAAATGATTAGCGGTAATAAAAGCCGAGGGAGGTCAACAGGGATCACTGACTGTTTTAGGAGCTTTTTGAGATCAAATAGAAGAAAATACAAAACATTAAACATGTTAACAACACAAAAGCCATATTAAACGCAGACTACTTTAGGCCCGGAAGTAGGATTCGTCGCGTCATCACTGAACAACCGGATAGCATATTAAGCTTTTCTCTGCACTCAATTTGCTTCAGTTTTTATTTTCCTATTTTTTCTTACCTTTGGGATTTTTGGAAAGTGAACCAATATTCATCGTTCTCTGTAATCAGTTGCAAGAAGGGAGATTGTTATCCACATGATGAGGCAGAGGCTTGTGTGTCTTTAAACACCTCCTCATTTCCCTGCTTATATAAACAACAACCCCAAACCTTTATCGGGCTTGGGGTTTTTTTTGGAAAGAATGAAGCATTCTGTCAGTCGACATGAGGATATGGGTTTCATATATGAATCAGATATCACTGTCTGTCCACATATTAGGGTTTTATATTCTCCTATCTGAAGCCTGGATTAGTTTACATTGCTTGCACTCGATGTTTTATTTATTTATTTATTTATTTATTTATTTATTTATTCATATGTGATCATAAAGTTTCAGGACTGGACAAAAAAGTAATAAAACACAAGAAATAAGTGTCATCGGCAACAGTGAGGCAATAGTGCTAATTGCAATAAATGCTGTTGTAATATTCTAATAACAATATAATGCAATCATAATATTAATAAACATAAGCTTTTGGAATTTTAGGTTTTGCACCTTACAATTATTTACTGAACCAAATATTTATCCTTCCTACCTCGAAAACAGCCCATGCTAATAAAGACCCTCCCAGATGAGATAAATAACAATCTAATTATGAGAGCTTCAACTTTTTGCTGTAAGCCAGTTTGTTTACCTGTCCTGCGACATCTTGCTAATTTGGCTGAGCATTCCTCCATATTGCTGTCAGTCGTTTTGATAAGCAGCTTCCTTCACCACAGAGTATAGCCTGAGGCTGAAGTATCCACCACGGGACAGAGGAAGCAGATGGCAATCACAAACTGTGTACAATAAACTCAAAGTGATGCTTATGTTCTTGAGCTTTCCTGAAGGGTTCTGCTCTTTTGAATATTTACTGCCATTGTGTTTCTTTACTTAAAGCCAGCTCATGCATGCAGTAATAGCCTTTAGCAAACATTACAGACATCACTGAATAACCAATTTCAGACAAATGGGACAAAGATGAATAATGTAATAATGTACAGTACAAGGCATTTAAATTTCTGATTAGAATATGAGTAATATATTGTTGATACATTGCAAAGAGAATATACATACACAACTGTAGCATGTATATGTATGTGGTCTCTCGACCTAAAATATCTGACAGCACAGCATAACAAGAGCTCTGTAATGCTACTGTGTGACAATCATGCAATAATGTGCAGGATATATTAGGTTTCATCTGTGCCTTCAGGTGCTTTTGAGGCAGCTAAATCTTGTGGCATATTTTGTGCTTCTAAATTTTCAGTGATTACAGTTGAGTTGATGTAATTAAAAAGTAATACAAGAAAGAGTAAGACTTATTGCATTTGGAAGACTTCTGATATTAAAGACTGCAATTGGCATATTTAGATTTCAAATATAACCATTTCCTCCTTTTCCATTGTGAAAACATTGGATTATGTGTTTGCAGTCACAAATTTGGCCTATTTTGCCTCCATATATTACTCAAGTTACTACTGTCTTGACCTTTCACATTATATATAGCTGTTGCGAGGCGAAGTGTCCATTCTGGATTAATCCTCACCCACTGGGATCCTCTCTGCATCTGAGCTCAGCACTAAGAAATTAACTTTGTCCGAATGTCTAATGAGTCTTATAGTGTTGGCACTCATAGGTCTGCATTCTGGAACTCTTCCAGTCCTCTTAGGGGCCTGTGCAGCGTTACCTGTTGCAATACGTTTTTCAGCACTTTTCTTTCATCAAATGAGCGCTGTGTGGCTTCTGGGCTGCACAATTAATCCTGCGTTAATTGTGATCATGATTTTGTCTTTCACTATTAATTAAGCTTGATCAAGTGAGATACTGACATTTTCCAATTTGTTATGACTGCTCCAGTACATCAAATCAAGCACTCCCTATACACAACTAAATGGTCTCACCAATCATAGGTGATTAACTGGTCTCATGCCTTTCACACACACACACAAAAAAAGTTATGGCTTCAGGCAAATCCTTTTTCACGACAAAGAAAATGGAACAACATTTTTTGTACTGTGTCAAATAATTTTTACTTGCATCTGGAAATCTCTTTGGACAGGGCTTTACAGAATAAATACAAACTGAAAGGGCTGAAAACTGAAGGTATTAATAATTTCACCTAGTTTCAGATAATAAACAAAATATGCAACCATCTTTTTTTTTGGTTGGGCTGCCTCATGAGGTTATTGTTAAAACAAACCCCGTCACACCTCTTACTTTCCACTTTCTTCAAATTTTAGTCAGTCATCTCCCACAGACAAGTGAGATGAGAAGCAGACATTCACACAGAAACTCTTCATTACACATGAATACTTCGTATCACATTTCACTGTTTGAACACCGAAAGTCATATTCAGTGAAACTAAATGGAAGGATGAAGCTAAAACATACAGGAAGTATAGTCTCCTGGCAGACCACTGCACTGCTATCTTCCCGGATCCTTACCAAGTACTTTGGAGCCTTTGAACAAGAGAGGTTTAGATAATATGTTAGTTTGAACCCCACTGGAGCAAATACACAGTGCTGCTTTACACTAGTGTTTGTGCGTTAAGCTTTGTGCAGTCATAACAAGTTGGGGGTACGTGGTCATTTGTATGGGGATTGCATTCACCCTCTGATGACAAACCTTGAATAGTGACAGATATAATGTTAGCATCCAGTCTCCAATGTGAAAATGTGTTCCTATTTGACTTAAATGGGTTGATAAGTGCTTCCTAGTAGGCGCAAGGGGCCATTTAATGGCATAACATATGGGGACTGATAACAGCCTAAACATGAGCCTAGATATAGTCACATGTTGACTTCTCTGCTGGGCATTTTCTCTCCAAAGTAGTGTTTAGGTAAATCCTTTACTTTTCTCATTACAAATGCACACAAGTGAGAGCATGTGGACTGGGAGGAGCATTTTAAGAAAAAATAAACCATTCCAACCTCTATGTTAAACTACTGTAGCTGTACAGATGCACTCTAGAGAAAGCCAGTTAATCACACTTAAAGTCCCGATACTCATGATGAGCCTTAGTTTTTAACCTGCTCAACTTTATTTATTTCATACATGTCACCTCACTACAGTATGCACCAGTGATGGGGTTGAGCAATGCATAACAAAGACAGGGTGCGTGGGAAATTTATGAGGCAGCTTGCCTGGCTGTGCCTGCAGGTCTGGTGCAGATGACTCTCCAGTGCTCCTGGGAGGAATTACTCTGACAGGGCAGCAGAGGGATGCTGACTGGTTCACAAACAAACGGCTGGAAGAAGAGAAACAGAGAGGGAGAGTGGGGACGACTTTCCAGCGGTGGCATTAGTTGCCTAATTTATGAGAGTTAACTTTGTTGGAGTCAAAAAATACTTGAACGGCTCTTCAGTTACTGCAGTTGTCTTCTGTTTTAAAGGAAAGTGTTGTCACTTTGGGAAATCTGCCATTGTTAGTTTTTGTTGCCAGTTACAGAGGCTACATGTCCTTCTGTTAAATCCATGCAATTTTGGTCTTGACCAAGATTTTCTAGGCATTAAACCATTTTCTCAGCCATACTATGTGAGTGCACTTGTAGTCTTTTTGCATCAGTCGGTCACAATACTTGTGACTAGTTTTTCAGTATCAATCAGCTGTCACTAAAGTGCTACCAGAGTGCAGCTGTCTCTGTGTGACTACAGTTTCCCTTTTCAGGCATAAGACAATTAAATACATGAACACACACACACACACACACACACACACACACACACACACACACACACACACACACACACACACACACACACAATACGCTCTCTCTCTCACACGCACATACACACTAAACACTATATTATGATTTATTCTAAGCAATAAAAGCTACGTTAGCATAATTGGCACACCTATGTAACATATGCAGGCTTTGCCCAGGAGACACTATGATAAACATAAAGACAGCTTAATTGGGAGTATTCTCCACAGGCCAGTGCCTTTTCTCAACCTTTCTGATCTAAATTAAATTCTGAAGCAGACTACCAAACAAAAAAGATACTTATTTTAGGGCCCTAGAGACACAAGCGGGTGGGATAATGCTTAAAAAAACCCTACTCTGAGCACTTATTTTTAACCTCTACAGTAGGTAGTTCTTATTATATATAGATAGATAGTTCCCAGTAAAACTCATCAGATCCAAGATGTTGTATCTAGTTGTGATAGGAGCTGGGCAAAATAGATAATTTTCCCCCATTTCAGCTTCTTTATTGACTTTCTCTAAAGAAAAATCTTAGTACTTGCAGTCTGAGCCATTTATTGCTACTCATAATTATGTCTTAATGATTTCGAGTAGCTCTTATAGTTAGGGCTGGTTCAGGTAACCCTGAATCATCCCTTTGTCATGACTGAATAGGTTCAAGTTTTTGGAGGACTTTCAGCGAACACAAGTACTCCCTTGTACTTTTATGCCACTACTGCAGTTACTCAACTGTCTCCCTCTCTCCCACAGTTTGTACTTTCTCCTCCATGTCCTCTCTTTGCTGGCCAATATCAGGTGCTGAGAGATAACAACCCTGTTTTAGAGACCTACTAAATCCCCATAAGATGTTGACAGCGAGGGGATTTTTACAATTGCACAGGATAGAATACCCACATTCAGGAACACATGAGAAACCTTTATTCCAAGCATAGAAGACACACAGGTAAACAGTCTAGCATGTGCAAACAATGTGAAAAAGTCCAGAAAAACAAGGAAAACTTAAGGCATAATAGCCTGAGAACACCTGACTACTTTTAACTAAACATACTCCAAACAGAACTCTACTTTGAGCTGATCAGCTTCTTCTGCTTGCTCTAGAAGCAGACTACAAAACAGAGGAGACCGGGCCTTTGTGGTTACTGCATCTAAACTTTGGAACACTCAGCCTTTTTAACACAGGACCTCCTAACACTCAACATTGTGTCTTCTGTTTCTCTCTATTTTTATGCATATATATTTATTCTTTTTCTCTCAGTTTGCACAGCACTTTGGTCAACCTGTGTTGTTTTTAGATGTGGTAAACTGACTTCACTTGACTACAACAAGAACAAGAAAGGGGGAAAAATGAGAACTTGGGGCCATACACACAGCTGAGTAACAGACGTTCTGCTTTCCCCAACTAGTCAGGGCAGATGGCTGCACTCCCCCAAGGCCCTTAGCCTCAAATCTACAATGGTTTCTTCCTCTCCAAAGGAGGACGGCACAAATTGTTACGAGTTGATTAATGTTGTGAACTTGAGTAAAAATAATTAAATTCTTTATCTAATTTCCCCCTTTGAAACCAGCTTTTGTAAGTTAACGTATTCAGCAGCAGCTCCTTCTATTACAGTGTATCAACACCTAAAATAGAAAATGTAAAACTATAAAATGACATACAACAGGAAATATAAAAGGACACTGGTGTCACATCACTGCATATTTTGCAGGCATCAGCCTTTCCATGACCTGCCAAAATGTTGCATTAAAGACTGTTAACCTTCTTTTTTTAACACCAGCTAGAAAGGAGTGACAGGAGAGCCGGAAAAAGAGCAAGAGCTGACAGGAGAGAGAGAGAAACAGCGACTGTGACGGAGAATACTGCATTGGCTTAATTCCGGATGACCTACAAAACAGCAAAATTTATATATTTATGTAAATAAATCTGAGTAAGGCACGGGTGGATGACAAATGTCAACTGGCAGGCTTGACAAATTGAAAACATAGACATCTTGTCTTCTAGCTGTTGGTGAACGAGATAGGGTTAATGTCACAGTTTAATATGTAGTGATGATAAATTGTGTCTTTTAATTTAGTCGCCTCGTATTACTATTATCTCATTACCGCTGGATTAACAGTGTTTAATTCATAATTAAATATTTTGTCTCCAAATATTTAGCAAGTGTGGATGTCAGAGGACCTTCATGATAATTTAATCTAATTCCTGACAAAGTCTTGATGCTCAGTGTTAGTGCTTAGAGAGTTTAAATGAGCAAAACATTTTTGCAAGCAAGCCTTAAGCCAACCCAATCTAGCATAATTAGAAGTTTATAGCATGATATTATTATAACCAATACGTTTGCTTGTGTTTTCATTTGTGATCCGCCTTTTTTTTTGCCATGTTTTCTAGCAGCTAATGACTCACGTCTTTAGCAGTCTATTTAATGTTACATAAAATGCAGTGCAAACTTTTGCTAAAAGTTCAAAGTGAGTTCAACTTCATACAAAAGCTTTCTTACTGGCAGAAATGAGGTACAAAATCTAAAAATAGTGATACAGCCCTGTTTCCCAGCTATGTGGCAGATATTTTTCATGTGTCCCATTAGATTTTGTACTTAGGTTTAAAAAGCCATTAGAATTGTTTACAATCTAATTTTCCTGCTGGGAATCGTCATGCTTTTAGAAGTGAAAATAAATTGGGTTTCAGACAAGAAAAACTTAATTCAACAAGGATTTTCTGTGAAGCCATAAGAAAAGTGTTTGCTGCTTTATGTTCTAATCATCCATCTGTTTTTCTTTTTGCAGGTTTAGGTTCACAGTCACAGCTGGGCAAGCAGAACATCCCAGGACAGCTGTAAGCAGATCATCCCAGGTGCCTGTTCCCTCTGCATCTTCCAGATGCAGGATGTAGGAAGGTGCTCCCAGACTAGCTAGAGCATGCGGCAACGCCATCTCACGCAGGCATTGGGTCTGTTTGAGGTTTTCTCCCATTTGTTTATGCCTAGTATAAGGGAGGCTCCCTGGTGGCATCCGTACTGGTGCCTATCTCGCTATTAAACTATTTAGCATGCAGAGAAGCAGATGCTACTTTATACATTTAACGGCCACGAGGCACTTATTGGTTCCCCTAAACATGCACTCACCCAAAGATAGACTGATGAGGATTTTTCATTTTCCTTTAAATGACTTTAATGTTTATTGTTTCACCTTTCAGGTGTGTGAGACACAACCCATACAATCACAACAAAGACTGTTTTCCAATGTGTACGCAATTTCTATTCCCTTTTAATAAAAAAAACAAGCTTGATGTAGTTTACCTTCTTTAAAGTTGGAAGGTGAAATTATCTACCATCTACTATATACTAAATATGAAGACTAATACAGGGATGCAGTACTGCTGATCTGAACGGATAATTGGAGGTGAGCTTCCCTCCCTCCAAGACATCTACAGGAAGCGCTGCCTGAGGAAAGCGGGGAGGATCATCAAGGACTCCAGTCACCCCAGCCATAAACTGTTCAGACTGCTTCCATCAGGAAGGAGGTTCTGCAGCATCCGGTCCCGTACCAGCAGACTGAGAGACAGCTTCTTCCATCAGGCCATCAGACTGCTGAACACGTCATAGACACCTCAGCTTCACTACTGGAACTTCAACATTATGCACTCCATACTGTATATAAATGCCACTTGTTTTGCACATATTCAACTCTGTATATTTTATATATTTTATTATTTTATTTATTTTTTTTTTTACTATTTAATTTGTAAAAATGTGTATACACACACACACACACACACACACACACGTAGGAAAATATTTAGTATACACATCCAGAAATGCATACACTATTATATATTGTACATATATTTATTAGTTTCAGGTTGGCCATTCTTGTATTTTGCTCGTTTGTGTTGTTGTGTTTGCACATCTCTGTTGCTTGTGGGGCTCGCACACAAGAATTTCACTCGCATGTGCTGTGCCAGTGTGCCTGCACATGTGATGTGACAATAAAAGTGATTTGATTTGATTCCAGTGTGTTTTATTTTCTTTGCCCTTGCTGTTTGCATCATTGTTTTATTTGACACCACTGCTGTTTTCACAATTGTCTTAGAATTTTAAAACTTAAATACATTCAAAATTAAAAAGAAAAACACAATTTAGATTCAAGAACTCTTGTTATAAAAACACAGAGTTAAGACTTATCTCTTCCTCAGAGTTTTAATTCGGTGCAATGCTCAGAACTGTCTTGTTCAACAAGGTTGTGGTGCGTGTTCTCATAAAGACTGACCCTTAGAGGGTCAGCTGTCCATCCAGGTTCATAGTGTTACAAGTATCGGTGATGATTTGAGGCCCTAAATTGTTTACACAGTCATGCCACAGGGATGTCTGTTCCTCATGATGACGAAAAGCAAATCCCCATGAAAAATATCTCTCAATTTAAAGACCAGAAAACTAATGCAAGTTGATGTAATGTCTTCTGAATTCATGGACACAAAGCTGTGTGTGTTTTGAGTGTGTGTATGTGTGGAAACACATCAGCACCCAGGTGTGTTTCTTGGCAATCCTGTCCACTGACTCTGTGCCAATGTTGCTGCTTGGCTGAACATTAAATCTACTGAAGGGCTGAGTTTATTTTCCTTGCTTTGAAGGCCGTATTTATCGTTTTCAATTATCTCACATCCATAAAAGCTGACCCCTGCTCTCGGCTGCACGGTCTGAACCGCTGGAAAGAGAAAAAAGACCAAATGTAAAACTGTACGTTCAAGCTTTAGAGTGTGTGTCTGTTCATGCATCCTGCAGGAACTTTTATAAATGCACTTATTTTTGCAGGCAACAACAGTGGCTGGTGACACAAACGTTAAAGAGGAACAAAAAACCAGCATGGCATGAAGTTATTTTACACCAGTCGCCTTCTCATCTCTCTCTTAAAAACATAGTTTACATAGTCATATTGTGGACAATCTTGAGATTCCATCCATCCATTCGCTTATCCTTTTCAGGGTCGCGGGGGATGCTGGAGCCTATCCCAGCTGTCATAGGGCGAGAGGCAGGGTACACCCTGGACAGGTCGCCAGTCTGTCGCAGGGCCAACACACAGGGACAGACAACCATTCACACGCACATTCACACCTAGTGGCAATTTGGATTATCCAATTAACCTATCCCCACAAGCTGCATGTCTTTGGACAGTGGGAGGAAGCCGGAGTACCCGGAGAGAACCCACGCAAACACAGGGAGAACATGCAAACTCCACACAGAAAGACCCCGGCCTGATGGTGGAATTGAACTCAGAACCTTCTTGCTGTGCGGCAACAGTGCTAACCACTGTGCCACTGTGCTGCCCACCAATCTTGAGATTATTTTTTAAAAATTTTATCACATTTGTTTGTTGGTCTGAAAACGTCTTGGGCCAAGGATAGGTAATATTAGTGTCGTATGTTTTTAAACGGCATGTATGAGTGCAGGGAAAGTCTGAAAAAGGCACACAGAAGGACTTCGTCTGGGTTTTAACACAAAAATCTCTTCTAGTGATGAAATATAATAGTTTAATTATTATAGCCTTGTCTCAGTTATGACCTTAAGTTACTCACTTACTCACTTTACTTTATTAAAGACACACACACGGGTCCATAGCAGATAAAATAAATACATGCAAAATACAAAAAAAGAAAAGAAAATTTAAAACAAATTCCACAATATTACACAATACAACCTAACTGAACTTAGTGCAGGGTCAGTCAGAGATGTAATTATACTATTTCTGGAGTCCTTTACACTACTGTGCATCAGATTGTGAAATATAGCATAACAGGTAGGTAGTCCAACACCAGTGTTGGGCAAGTTACTTTGAAAAAGTAATTAATTATAGTTACTAGTTACTTCTTCAAAAAAGTAACCGAGTTAGTAACTGAGTTACAAGATTCTAAAAGTAAATGGCCCATATTTGTATAGCGCTTTACATAGTCCCTAAAGACCCCAAAGCGCTTTACATTCAGTCATCCACCCATTCACACACACATTCACACACTGGTGATGGCAGCTACATTGTAGCCACAGCTGCCCTGGGGCGCACTGACAGAGGCGAGGCTGCCGGACACTGGCGCCACCGGGCCCTCTGACCACCACCAGTAGGCAACGGGTGAAGTGTCTTGCATTTTCTTCTTAGTAACGGCAACGGCGTTGTAACGATAGAAACTGTAATTCGTTAGATTACTCGTTACTGAAAAAAGTAACTCCGTTAGTAATGCCGTTACTTGTAACGCCGTTATTCCCATCACTGTCCAACACTAACAAACATTTGGCTTGCACTGGCCCACCTTAGCAACTTGAGCATCAACCGCATTCCATCATTATGTGCCAGATTGGAAGAAGGCTTTGAAGAGTCCAACCTTGACTGGAACAGTGCACATACCAGACTTACGGTCAGCATATTAGCTTGTGCATACATTAAGTAGTGGCATTGTCTAGAAATGTCCATATCATCAGACAAATCGTCAGATATGCAGCTTGTTACTTATACATCCACTATATCGTGGAGTCCATGCAGCCATGTTCTGCATGTAGAGGAACCACTCCAAAGTGTAGCACTGCAGGATGCTGCTTCACAGTCCTAATGTGTTTGTGTCCTGGATAGCTGAGGCAGTGATGCCGGAGGCAGAGCTCAGGTGTTCATGTCTGGTGATCTGCAACTGATGTGACAGTGCTATATTTTGGCTATTGATTAGTCAGAATAACAATTAAAGGATTAGCATAGTAATGAAATTGATCCACTGATGTAAAGATCCTCACCTAAAGCAGGACAGTTTCTCTTTTCTCTTTTGGCTGACTGCTAAAATATTTTAATCAGACTCACCAAAATGGATTTTTTTCAGAAAGAAAAAACGATATATATTTTTTAATTATGCTCAGTTATTTTTTTTCCATCACAGAAATACCCTTGTACATTTTCTCTCTCTGTTGCCTCTCAACGGACCAGAGCAAACATTCATTTGCACCCTTCAATGAACTCAGCTTTATCTGCTGCCTCTTAAAACCTTGAAATCCAAACAAACCATACCAGTATCTACAGACCTACCCACTCCCTCCCTTCTGAGCGATAGTGTGATACTAACATCTCCACACTTTTGATGTTAATAGTAAATTAATAAGAGTTTGGATTTTAAAGTCTCATTATCCTGCTATGAGACACTCTGCTGGCCTTGGGGCACACAGCCAACAACAGTTCCCTTTGAACGGGGAGTGTATCAGCCTAACCCCCCTCTGTTAGCCATTTCAAAGCAACTGCTGCAATGGACAGAAAATGATGCCATCTGCATGTGAGTGTGACTCCCACCCACTCTCAGCACTGCACATAATCTCCTTTTTATGCTGATTGTCAACTCTTGTGATTATGAATTTGAACAGTGTGTGTGTGTGTGTTTGTGTGTGTATCTGTGTGTATATGTGTGTGTGCACACGCAGGCGCCTGTACCTGTGTCTGTATCTGTTTATTCTTCATAGTTTGCAGAGGTATGGGGGTCAGTGCACAGAGATGAAACAAAAAATATTATTTGGCAAAAGAGGACAAAGTACGCATTTGAAGAAACACATCATTGGGAAATGCTCATCCATTTATCAGGTTGGAAGGCTGGTCATTACATGCACAGTACTTATTGTTAAGCTGTTAGCAAATGTAGCTGCAGTTCTTTGGATGATGACAATGAGTTCTTGGATAATGTTAGCACTACTAATAGTTTTTTTTATTTGTTTTTTCCCTCAGCAATATAAAAACTTCTAGGTCAACTTCAGAATAACCCATGTGTGGTCATAGAAATATTCAAGAATTAAAACTCTGCTGCCCGTTTAAGCTATTAGCTAACAGACGCAGACAGGGAACATGAGAGCATCGCACATTAACGTCAGTGTGTAATCTGTGTCCAGTTGAATCAGAGGTGCCATTTACGTTTCCACAGCACCCGTTTGGTATGGCAATTTATTCGTCACTGTTTCATGGTTTCGATACATCAAACTTGGCTCCATATGGATAAGTCATTTGGTATGGGTTGTGTGGGTGTTTATGTTCATCTGGGATCATTTTACAAGCATTTCCAGGTATCATAATGGTCTTTTTAATCTTTGTGTTGGAATATTATGCCTCACATCTTCAAACCAGCAGAACCTTTCTTCAGTGTGGCCTGTTGGTTTAAGAAGAGACACAAAAAATTAGTAATTGTGATGCACTTTTTGCATTTATTCAGGAAGTTTCTATGTTGCTCTATTCTTTACGGTAATATTAGCTAAAAAGTTAAATGAGTTTTCCATTAAAAAGCAAAGGTTTCCACTGATAAAATGATTTGTGTTTGTACTTCAAATCTATCAAACATGTTGAACGAATTTGTTTAATCATAAAAAACTGTAAACAAAATATTATTTAATAATTAAAACTTACATTATTTAGACTGGGGCTTGCTGGCTTGGAATCCTCATCCTATTCGTTACCACTAGCATAAGAAATATTGATACTGATACATGGATACACAGATACAACAACAAAAAAAATTGTAGGTGAAGTGAATAACAGCCATAATTTCTTTACAGTGCAATATCAATTTTGGAAACCTTGGATCCTGGTATTCATGTGGATGCTACCACTACACAATGTTGTAGACCAAGCACACTCACCATAACCATGGATCTCCATGACTGCAATGGCCTCACCATCCCCATATTTGTTTGAACAGAACATCTACAGCACAGGTGACGAACTTCAGGTCTTGAGGGGCAGTGTCCTTCAGGTTTTAGATGTGTCCTTGTTCCAACACAGCTGATTTAAATGGCTAAATGACCTCCTCAACATGTCTTGAAGTTCTCCAGAGGCCTGGTAATGAACTAATCATTTGATTCAGGTGTGTTGACCCAGGGTGAGATGTAGAACCTGCAGGATGGCGGCCCTCGAGGCCCGGAGTTCGACACTCCTGATCTACAGGATGCACTGGAACAAGTGTGATCCATATCCAGCTATCAAACCGGGTTGAGACAAAGGTGTTCTTTCCATGAGTCAGAGCTGTTGTGGTAGAACAAAGTGAAAGATTACGAGCACAGGCCTATTTATATAGAGCGATGCGTACTGAAAAACTACATATCTACCTTCATACAACTGAGAAAAGAAAAATAATCTCTAAAATGGACTCAAACAACAACAGATTGGTGTCCATATTTGTTTTGACTCTGACCTTCCATGGCGCTCATCCCCCTTCCAAAAAGTAGCTTTGGAAAACAGAATTCTTTCCTCAATCTGTCAGAGCGCAGCTTTTTGAGGGCTCCGTCTTCCTCACACTGTCACTGTCCCTGCTGGCTGTTGGGATCTGTCCCCTGAGCAATCTGCCACCCCCTTCCAGTCAAGCTATTATGGGAGAATGGGTGAGAGGCTGCCGCCAGCTATTTTCTGCTCACACTATTTAGTGCTTGGTTTTGCGGCTATTTTTCCCATTTGTGGTCCTCCAACCCACCCGCTCCTCTGGATAGGGATAGCAATTTGAGGGTGTGTTGTTTATAAAGTTGGAGCTGTGAACCTTCTCCGGGGCTACAGTAACCTCTGTCTTCTGATAATCTGCCAATTACCAAGTACTGCTCAGTGTTAGGAACTCCCCTCCCTATCTCTTCCAACACGCATACACACACATAGACACTTTCTACTGTCTCCATGGTAACCTCTTCAGGGGCTGACAGAAGAACTGTGGAGAATGAACTCAGAGATCATAATTTGACAACAACTGTGGGTCCCTTTATCCCATCCTAAACCATACTGGGCAAACTGTGTATTTTGTGTATTTTTTCATCAAATCTGCATTGTTAAGGCAGTTATACTCCTTTGTTTAAATATATTTACATAACCCAGTACAGGAAACTTCAGTAAGAATAATGTCACTCTATCTTAAGCATATTGTGTTGATAATAAATGTGAAATCTTTTGGGGGGTTTTTGGATTCTTGTGATGCTTGGTAAGGATTTCAGTGCTCTTGCTGCATTTAGATTGCTTAGTAAAGACACTACTACTTCAAACTTCTGGGGGCAAAAATCAACTTCTGTATAAAAATGATTCAACCTTCATGTTCAGAACCATTTCTAATGATTAGAGATGGGCTTCCAGGCAACAATTCAGAGACCAAACAATAGTTTGATATTGTTCAGATGACCAGGAAAATGCTTGTTTTTTCTTTGATTGTTATTTATATTTATATTCTCTTGGTTACAAAAAGATTGTGGTGTAACTTAAAATTTACCTGATGTAAAAAAAAAAGAAAATAATTTCCCAGCTTTGGAATAAATATACACCATCTCATCTCATCTGATGTCAGCTCCATGAAGCTGAGGGATTTGATTTGGGAAATTTAAAGCAAAGAACCTAAATTTTGCCACACATCCTTGTGTGGCTGCTTAGAGTACATTGAATAACGCATATTTGAAACCATTTGACTTTTCCCTCGTACCACCGAAAAATTAAAGCTGCAAGGTTGCTTTTAAATGTGGAAGTGAAAATGATCACAATGGGGCTGACATCGAGCGATCAGCAAGAGTGTAGAAACTCTCAAAGCACTTTGCAGGGAGCCATCCTAGAATAACCAAATTAAAATAAAAAATCCTGATATGTAGTATTTATTTCTGTGATCACACACACACATATAGGAGTGTTTATAACTGTGAGCAGTTTCAGTTTTTATGTATTTTTAGAATGGCTTGCGAAACTAAGGTATTGTGGGACATGGAATGGATTAAAAGAGAAAAAGAGAAAACATCAGGATATGTTAACAACTGAGAATCAAAGAACCATTAAACATTGAATCTAAAATATCTCTAATTTGCCATCAAGACTTCCAGACCTGCATTATAATAACAATAATGGAAAAGTTACACAAATTTAAAAGAAAAAAACAATTGATTGTGTGTATTTTCACATCATCATATCGCCAGTTCGGATTACAGGCCTCACGTAAGCCAAAGGCCTGACACATTACCACATCAGCCCTTGAGAGATTGTCTGGGGTGTAACAAATGTTGTCACTATTGGAAGGTCACATGTTACCTGGAGTAATATAGAGGGGAATTGTCAGGGTTGAGCTTTACAAATCACTTTTTCAGCCCACAGCTCAATGTTCAAGGTCCCTTCATTATATTTAAATTATTCCACTGGTCAGTTTTTGTTCACCCTGGGAGTGCTGTCTCTTTTGTTGAGCTCTTAAAGTTTAAAATACATAAATGACAGGACATAACATGATGGCTCAAGCATACAGAGGCATGAAATATGAAACATCTGACACTTTTGAAAGCTTCTATCTTAACCTATGCCACCGTTTAGGGGATTATGGGCGAAAACAACTGTTCATAGGCTTTTAGGCTCCTTTCAGATTACACAACTAGTTTAAGTGGGTACTCTTTCATTTACATATTGATCACATCTTGTGTAAATCTCACAGAAAGCCATTAGTAGAAAATTATCCTTATCCTTGCAAGTAGAGCAGGACTTTTCAACTAAAGATGTTGCACCTGGTCAAACCTGCTCATAGATATTTGCATCAGTGAAAAAGATGTTGGACTTTTGCTTTGGTGAGACTGAGGCATGGTCGCTGGAGATAAATATTACCTGAGATATAATGTATTTAAGCAGCTTTCTGTCTGTGCTTTGTTTGAGTAATTTGCTAAGAGTAAACACCGTCTGTTACACTGCAATTTACAAACAATTCACATGGATTTTCTAATATACAGTAAATGAGCCCCATCCACCAGAAATTTGGACCACTAACAAACAAATAATGTTCTTTACCAAATGTTGCTCATCATAATCTTTAAGCTCTTGCTGTCTGCATGCCAAGTACCACAGAAAAGATAGTCAGAGCAACTTCTGTTTCTGTAATGCAGTGAGTTTCCAAAAAATCTGGGCTAATCACTTAGGAACATAGTGGATAAAAAAAATAAGTGAACATAGCTTAGCATGTAAACAGTCCCTGTAGATTCAGTCTGATAGAGAGCTTAAGAAGACTGCATCCCCTTTCATCCCCTTGCCCCGCTAAAAATATTAAATTAGCGTTAAATTTAATTATTAGTGGACCACTTTTTGCCAAATAGTAGTATATCTTCTTTTCACAATAATTAAGTGAATACATTTCACCACCCATCACACTACTGCCTATTACAATGGACTATAAGCTAATGCAAGTGCAATTTTAAATGATTATTTACTGGTTAACTCAGATAAACTTTGCAGGAATTTCATTGCCAACTTTGTTCAGTTCAGACAATGAAGACAAAACACTGCCCCTCTAGCTGAAGAGAGAAGTTTGAATTATGACTTTGTGACAGTTTTCTTTCCGATATTATTACATTTAGGAACAGAAAGCTGAGGGGTAGGTTTTGGGAAAAACAAAATACAACATTAACCACACTTTGGAAGGCAAACCGCTTTCATCTGTAAGAACTTTCTCGACCATTTCCTTGTCGGTGAAGAAATATACTAAATGTGTACCTTGTGCACTAGAACACGGTGTCTACGAGTCCTGACCATTCCTCCATATTTGATGAGTGAGAAAGGTTGGTCTGTTCCCTTTGACTGAAATAGCTCTTTCCATTTTTTGCTTTTAGTGAAATGTCTTGGAAACCACTGGGTGGCTGATAGTGGTACCAGTACCATCAGACTTACATGGGAGAGATGAGTAATAACTACAGATGATCTTCAGATCAAATGAGCTTACCAGATAACGCTGGGCAAGTCAAATAGGCATTTATCAGTAAGAGGAAAGAATTGTTAGTCCTTTCGTTGTCTGTTTTGTTCCTCCTTCCTCCTTTTGTTTAATGAACCTTATCAATAACTGTATGAGCATTTTCAAAGTTTTGCTGATGAGTGGGTGTGAGTGTTTGTACAGTGGTGTGTGTATTTGCTGCTGGGCTGGCAACAGCAGCAGTCAAGCATGAGCAGTGAATAATACACACAGTCACAAACAAGTAGTGTATTAGCAAGGGCCATTACCTCCATCTCTCCCTCTCCTATGAGCACACACATTCATGCAGACACTCAGACACAGAACAGGATGTAATGGACTGTGTTCTGCTGAGCTTTGATGGTAATGAATGTGAGTAGAAATGTGAAAACAGTATAAACTTCATAACTTATCTCAGCAGAGGGTGAGGAAAATAGGTCCATTTGTTTAATTCTGCAGCTTTACTTGGTTCTGATTGAAGTGTGGTTAACAGCAGTCATTTGATTCATGATTTGGTTTTGACTGCAGCTCCTCTCAGAACAAAATGTGTGGCCTAATTTTAGGTTTCAGTAGTCAAAATGGGATTTTAATTTCCACAAAACTGTGTTAAATAAAACCCTTTTTTATAATTTGTGGAAGAAATGACATTCCTTTGTGCAGTAATTGGCAACTCTGCAATTGCAGTTCCATTAATGATTTATTTTCATTTATTTTTATTAAGCTTTTTTTTTCCTTTGGAGGGCATTCACTTTGTTGCACTAACCTCTAAACGCTATTTCCACCAATGAAGTTTTACTATTCTATACCCAAGAATGTTTTGTGTTGTATCATGGGTTAATAATACAGTGGATGGTTGTGTGTCCATCTGTGGCGCCTTCATTTCTTTTTCTTTATATTATGTAGTCAGTTTTTATAAGCCCATTTAGACTTAAGGGTAAGGTATGATGTAGATCAGCCCTTCCATGTGCATAACTTGAACGTAGCACAAGCAAAACCCCACCACAGAACACAGTAGGCACTGATAACAGATATGGTAAAGATTAAGTTTAGCATAGAAAGACAGATAGAGCCGAGAGAGAGGTGGGTTGCATAGCGGCTTGCAGATCACAGCTGTAGGCACACTAAAGCAACTTCATGTACAGAAACTAATTAACTGAGATATCAGCTGATAAGATGCTTGAATAATTTCTATGTTCAATATATGCTGAGCAAGAGGGACATGCCCCAAATGATTTTTAGTTTACCTCATATAACTCCTTGTAATGACATGGACACTATTTTTCCTCTATAAATTGACTCAAAGGATATTAATGGATTTTTAATGTTTAACTATTTTCCTTTTCTTCTGCTAAAAGTAGGCTAAGTACAAAGAGTACTCCCTAGAGACATTCTCTGTATATTCAGCGTCTGTGTAAATTCAGATTTTCTATGAATTTTAATAGACAAAACTCCCAATTGTCTAAAGAGAGTCATACATTTTACAAGACACAGTTTTGAAGGAATATATAACAGCGGAAGAGTCGACCTGAATCCCAGCAGCTACCAAGAGCAACATTTGTCAGCTGTGCTTCCATACACTGGAGTATTTTTGGCACTGCATAACAGTTTAATGATGGCCAGAAAAGAATAATTAAAAAAATGAAAACTTGTGTCATAAATCTTGTAATTAAGCTGTGAAGGCTGGGAAAATCCCAGAAAAGTGATATTTATTGCTGTATAATGTACAGTGTCTAACTGTGTTCTCGATAATGACAGAAATGATTTCATAAATCTGATTACTTTGGAGTGTACCAACCAGTAATTACACCATGAAAAAACACAACATTTTAAAAGGAGAGCTGCGTGTAGGTAAACTAAAAACTGTAAATAAAGTATTTTTTCCCCTAAATTATAGATTACGCATGTTACGGAACGAGAACAGTTTTTATTAATGATTGAGGTAGAAGTTCAGAAAATTTAAAAAAAAAAAAAAAGAAATTAAAATGATGTCAATAAATTCACCACCAACCACACTGTTTTTAGCCACTGCTGATAAAACAGGGAAATTACTTAAGACGGCATTAGCTAAAGTGTAAAATCCATTTTTTCCTGAAAAGTGAAAAAGCTACACGATCATTTTGATGAAGAAAACAAAGTAAAATAAGCCATTCTACATGTAACATCAGGTCCTTGTAGTTACAAAAAATACATGAAAAAAGAATAACTCTTGGATGTGTAGACAAGCTGCAGTCAATCAATCAAAGCCTTAACCAGTGCCTACATTAAAGTTAAATATACAAGTTAATCAGATTAATATAACTTGACGACATCTATTATGAGGTGTTGTAGTAATTTTGAAATAATGAACTGATTGAAAATAACAGACTATAAACTTTCCAAACAGACAGCGGGGCCATGTGAACACAGCTGTAGTTACAGTTATTTAAAACACTAGAGGGAAGTTTAATTATGTATATTTGAGTGCAGTTTATCATAGTACATAATATAGAGCTGACTAAATGGATGATTTTTGTCTTTTTCTCAAATTCCCATAAACAAACTTATTCCACCCCCAACATCAGTGTCTAACATTAATAACCTCTGAATAAAAACTCCTCCAGTAACAGTTAAAGTGTTTCTCTAAGCTTGTGTTGCTTCATTTTAGATTTTGAGTCCATTGCTCATTTGCAAATGTTTCCAGATCACTAATGACCTTTGGTTTCCCTGCAGCCCCTAGGTTCTTTAAATGCCACAACAGATTTTCCACTGGATAACCGTCTGGGACTGAGATGGCCATTGGAGGACAATCCAGAAACAATTTCTGAGCCGAGCTTCAGTCCACTCAGATGTATGATTGTTCAAGCCTATCTTCCATCAGCAGAGCGTATAGCTTCAGTAGGTGTAGAAATGTTCACTTTGCAGCTGCCCTGCACATGTTGTAACCGAAGAGTTCTACTGCAGCAGTTAATGTTAACAACAGTGGCAATAGTTTCTAAAGGGAGAGGAGATCATTACTCAC
Organism: Haplochromis burtoni; assembly: GCF_018398535.1. Lineage (NCBI taxonomy): Eukaryota > Metazoa > Chordata > Actinopteri > Cichliformes > Cichlidae > Haplochromis > Haplochromis burtoni. The sequence continues at coordinate 1,090,071 of NW_024582467.1, forward strand.
TCTTGCTCCGAGTTTTCCTGCAGTGGCTGGGGATTACAAGTGGTAACCTTTTTCGTTACAAGCCCATTGGACCCTTAAATGAAAATGAAAGCTGCCCTCAGCCAATTGGTTATAACATCAATTTTGGTGTCACATATTTCACTGGTCCTACCTTGCCTACCACTTCAGCAGAGTGGAAACACTAATTGGACTTCATGATGAAATATCTGGAGAAGAGACATGCACAGTTGTCCAATGTACTTGCCCCAGAGCGGTCGACACCTCTGAATTCTTAGTCACATCCAATCTTGGGGCTTGCCATTTGGGTGTATCATCCTCCACACCACTTTCCCCCACAGTTCTCTCAACTATTCTCCCGTCAATATCTCACTCTTCTCTGTGTTGTTAGATCAAACGCTGCCCAGTGGGCATTTTTCACTACAACCTTGAAGTATAATCAAGGGCTTACTTTGGTCTGGTGCATCACAGCTAAAGACATTACATAAGCTATCCGACATCATATTTTATTCAGCCCTGTTTCAACATCTGAATAACAATATCGAACAGAGGAAAATAGCTTGTGCGTGAACATTTCAAAGAAATGTGCGTAAACCATACTGATACAAATGAGCTGTGTACCAACAAGGGTCATTAACCTCATCTTGCTTTCAGTCCACATTCTGTATGAACAAAATTGTATACACACACACACATACACACACACACACACACACACACACACACACACACACACACACACACACACACACACAAGCTCTATAATGGGCTCTGCGGTGAGCAGCTCTGATGGTGATGAATGAGAGTATTAACAGTGTCTAATTAGCAGCTAGCCACAATAATATGGTGTGTTCATGGGAGTGAAACAAAGATTGTGGGCTCATGAGGGCCAAATGCTCTGGCCGTCATTAATGTTCTCCTCTTTTTATTTATGTTGTTTATGTTTTACAATCTAGTAATGGGAGCAACATATCGCATTAGGTCTTAATAAGGTTACTACAAATGGGTTTATGTTACTTTTTAACATTATATATTTCATAGGTGTTTTAAATTCATTTAAGTTTTGTGATAAAGCAGTGATGGCACACTTCCACCCATTCAATCTTACTGCTTGACTGGGGTCGGCAGAAACCTGTGTTATCAGTATAATGTCACTGTCCTGGATGCACTTTTCACTTTACCATTGCACTCTTGTCCTATTTTGCAATAAAAATAAAAGTAATGTCCATATCTCTGCTCCTCAAAATTGCAACCCACTTTATCATTTTCATTTTCTTGTACACAATCAGCTGATTTTAGCACAACTGTGGAGGAATTCATGTCTGATATTTCTTCACCGCCTTCCTGTATTTCTAATGTCTTTCATTACTGCATCACTAAAAAATGTGATTACAGTTACAGTGCAGGAGGTTGCAGCTAACACTGACTATAGCTAACCCTTACTTCTGAGTGTCTGACAGTTTGTTAAAATTCTGCAGCTCAAGTTTAATCATCACTTGAAAGCTTAATTCAAGGTAAATTTAGTGAAACAGGAAGGACATAAATAAGTCATCTTGTCTACTTGGATGCATTTATGTTTTACTCCTACATGGTTATTACTGCTGCCAGGGAGGTCACTGCTACTGCCTCAGCAGGAATCCATATGGTGAAAATACTGGCATGAACATTTCTTCACATTTTCAAACTGTCAGTCACAACACAATAGTTAAATGGTGATGATGTTAACAATATTGATAGATTGCAATGTGATACTATCTGGATGGAGCCCAGATTTAATATTATGCTGTCAGTTAATCTATATGTAAAATTATATCCAATCAAAAAGGTGAGATTTTTGTTTCATGTATTTTCTTAAGACACCTTTTCACTTTAATCTTTTAATCTGTTTTTTGTAACATATTTATAGGTTTTTAAATAAATTAAAAGAGTAAGCAAAATGAATTTGAGTTCTCACTTGTTTTGTGTTTTAATAATGAAGTGAATTTAAATGCAAATGCCAGCAATGGTGGGTGTGTATTCTCATCCCAGGCCATCAATTACTGCTGTTTTGTCTAAAGCTGTTATTGTCACAGAGATGCACTCAAAGTGGCCTTCGTGTTGGTGGACACAATGTCCAAGGCAATATTCTATAATAGTCCTGCTGGGTACATCAGTCTGCTGCTTTACAAACTTCCTCCTCTCGCATTCTCTATCACTTTGTCATTCAAATGGAGCTTTGTGTTTTGTACTTTGTTTTATTCTGGTTAGGTTTTGTAACACAGGAATAACCTTGTACATGGAAATTGACCCTTACATATGCCACTTCACCAAATCAACACTGTACATAAGAAATAGGGAGTTTTAATGTGACGCCAAAGGGTTGTTTACCCATATTTTTTACTTACTATACTGCTGAGTGACTGTCTGCTGCTCGTCAAATAAATTTCATTGCAATGTTGACCCTGTGCTAACTTGCATATGACAAATAAAACTCAAACTGATATCAGTATGGACAAGTCAGGAGTGAGAGCTACGTCAGTTGTCCCTCAACTGTCATAGCGATGGTGCTAAGAGACGACGTGCACATGTCGCTGAGATGCCAGTGACTTTGACAAAGTGGCATTATTTGATGCCCTGAGCATAAAGATGGGTAGCTGTAAAATTATTTTGAACCCTTTTCATGGACAGTTATACAATTGATTTTTTTTCCTTCAGAAAGTGTCCGTACTCTTTGTTTGACAGTGCATTCCAACTCGGACTGATGCAAAAGATTGTCTAGTTTTTTTCCTCATCTATTTATAACAGGATACAATATTCTGTTATATGAAAAACAAAAACAAATGAACAAACAAAAAAAAAAATGCATCACACAGAGTGCCTAAATATGCTAGAAGGAACTGTTAGCGTTGGTATTAAATGCCTCATAGGACTTTCAGTTTCACTTTATATTAATATGTTTTCATATTTTTAATACTTACATCTTGGAAAACACGGGCCAATGATGCCTCCAGTGAGCTGCAGCTTTTAAAATTTTATCTGCAGAATCTAATGTAGAGAGCTGTCAACGCCACTCTGCAGAATCAAGATTTTTAAAACAGCATCTGACAGTTATTTTATTTTACGTTATTTTATTGAAAATGTAAGACTGCAGACAATCAGAAAAAACAACAAAACATTTAACCACCTGGTTTAAGTAATCCTAATGCTCTAATTTTATTTGATAGAAGTATAGAAGTATTTTTCATTCAAAGAGTTGTAACAGTTTGTGTTGAAATGTTCTGTATATCACAGAACATTTCAACACAGTCGTAAACTGTGATGCTATGAGGCATTTGACTCCAACTCTAACAGTTCCTGATGCTGCACCAGTCGTAAATGCAGGCAGCCTAAATGTGTTTGCCTTGTCACAGTTGTTGACACTGCAGACTTCTGCAGACTGCAGAGAGACATCAAAACATCAGAATTCAAAAAGAACAGAAAAAGGGAAAGATAAGACAACTTATATGAAGAAAAAAAAGACAGAGGGAGTGTAGGAGACGCAAAAGGAAGCAACAGGATGGCACCCACAAGGATTTTGGCTGTGCGATAAGACTTTGCCTTAATAATGTCCAACAGCAAGCGTTTTGGTGATCACACCTTGCTGTCTTATCTACAGCTCCAGAAGAGAGGAGACATTTATGAGTGTCTACAGGTGTGTGCTTATACGTACGTGTATGTGTGTTTGTGTGTGTGATAAAGTGAGCAAAAGAATTATAACAGTAAAGAGAAAGAGAGAGAGCGAGAGAGAATGGTTCATAATGTTTATTATATTTTGATATTTTTTATTGTACTGGTCTGCAGAACATATCATCAAAACTGTTCATACAGAGCATCTGGAAAGTATTCAAGTGCTTCACTTGTTCCACATTTTGTCATGCTACAGCATTTCAAAATAGATTAAATTATTTTTTCTTACCTCACAATTCGTGAAAAAGCTTTGATTGAAATCGTTGCAAAAGGGACATGACACTCAAAATTGCATCCTGTTCCCACTTATCATCTGTCAGATGTTTCTACAACTTGACTGGAGTCAATTTGTCTATGTGAGGTCACACACCGACAATGCATGTCCCACACCAAGCCAAGGATCCAAGGAATTGTCTGCTGAACTCTGAGATGGTACTGTATCGAGGCACAGATCTGGTGAAGGGTACAGAAAAATTTATGCAGCACTGAACGCCCCAATGAGCACAACAACCTAAATGGAAGAAGTCCACCAGGACTCTTCAGAGAACTGGCCACTCAGCCAGTGTGAGTGGTGAAAGGGCCTAAGTGAGGGAGGTGACCAACAACCCAATGGTCACTCTCACAGCGCTCCAGCATGTGGAAATAGAAGAACTCTCGAGGACAACCATTTCCTCCTCAAATCAGACCTGTATGGTAGAGCCACAAGGAAACCATTCAACAGTAAAAGGCATATTAAAGCCAATCTGGAGCATTCTAACAGGTACCTGAAAGATTCTCAGACCATGAGAACCAAATTATCTGGTCTGATGGTTGAAAGATTGAACTCTTTGGCCTGAATGTAAAGAATCATGTCTGGAGGAACGAGGGACTGCTCATTGCCTGGCCAGTACCATGCTATGAATATGTTTGTCGGCAGCAGGAACTGGGAGACTAGTTGGGATAGAGGGCGAGGTGAATGCAACTATGAAAATGACATACATTCCTAAGTTAAACTTCATATAAATATATAAAATATTCAGCTTTAGTAAATCCAACAGAATTTATGCAGATTTACTCAGCATCAATCAAATACCTCAGAGCAACAAAATGTTGCTTTGTTAGATCAACTGTTTTTTACTTTATGTAACAAGTATCAGTCTTGTTGAATGAACTAATACACAGTCAGATAATATTACATATCTCAATCTTGTTATTTCAATTAGATTCACTTATTTAGATATAAATATACATTACATTATTAACACATCCAAAGAAATGTAACATTTTTACTGTAATTGGCAACAGTTAACATCCAACAGTATTGTTATAACTAGTTCCTCATCCTTCAACACCTTTTTAAACTCATTTCTTTGTTTTTTGAGAATTAATTAAGGGTCATTTTGTGCTGAGGATGTTTAGCACTAGAGATATGTACATGTTGTAAATGCAATATGTGTTGGTAGAGCAAAAACTTGCCTGTTTCCATTATTACTTTCTGTTCTGTGGAGGGGTGAATTTAAGTGCTAAAAGGGGTGAATCAGAATTAAATAACAAGAACATTTCACAGTTTGTGAGCACAGAAAAACTGTAGAAAAATGTAGAGTTTATCAAAGACGCCACATTTGAAAAGCTCTTTTGAAACAAACAGTTAAACTGAATCTGTTCCATTAAATTGAGTTTAACCTGTACTGTATTGTAAGACACACTAATTATTTCCTGCCTCAATGTTGTACTTCTATAAATGCTCTAAAAATCACAAGTGTAGTAACTTTTATGCATAGACATTCCATTCAGTATTGTGAAATTAAATACATTCATTTTTTACAGTCAATATTAAAACAAACTTTAAAAAATAATTGATATTTTTAACATATTTAACATAGATTGAACAGTAGAAGGGAAAAACTGGGTTTGTGAAGTCCCACCCACACGTTTAGCATTCGTAGGTGTTGCTTTTTTGTTCTGGCTGTAAAACTGCATGCTCATTTGCCAACAATTTGTCAATCACTAGTCATTAGCCAATGATAGTCCTCCTTTCCAAAACACAATATGACCAAGATTTGCAAAATGAACTTTGCAGTTTGTAAAATTTGCATTTAATATGACCTGAAGTGAGTGACTGAAACCATAAATCCAATAACAAAGTGTTTACAGAGGTCCAATAGTTTCTGCAGGACCAGAAATATTTTATGCAACCACATGTAAGCGACTTCCTTTTACAGAACCAGAAGCTGCAGCCATCTTTTATTCTATCTATGGTGGTAAAAATTAGTGCTGTCAAAATAAATTTAGACAACAGATAAAGTATGTATAGTACTGTGCAAAAATCTTGGGCCACCCTTCATTTCTTTTTTATTTTGCTTCCAGTGATCCAGACTTTCTATTGACTTTTAAAAGTGATCTTGAGCAATACTTTTCCAGGCTTTCTGAATTTTTTTCAAAATGTTTTTTTTTTATTTTTTTTATAATTTTTTATTTTTTATATATTGCCTGTATGCTCACTCAATTTCAGCCCAAGGGATCGCCCAGTGTTGTATCTACACATAAAAGATCACTTATTTGTAACTGTATATGTAGGTACTTTGTAATAGCAAAAAGCAGTCTCAGACAGTTCACGTTTTGTTGAAGAATAAAGTTGCTAATACCAAATATTGACTTTCAAGGTCATTAGAATTGTGCAAACTGTTTTTGTCTTATATGCATTTCCATGTGTGGTTGCACATTTTAATAAAAACTTCCTATTTCCCTAGCAAAAACAAATAAATGAGTGGTTCACAACTTTTGCACAACAGTTTCCAAAACTAAACATGTTTTTAAAAATTACAAGCAAACTGAATTAGTTACCTCTATTTTTGTAACCATCTTAAACCTAACACTAAAGGGTGCTGTCCTCTTGTTCAACTTGTCCCAAGTGCTTGTTTTTGAGAGTTTGTACCATGGATGACGATTTGTGTCCATCAAGATTCCAAAATATCTTCAAATATATATTTGCTGGATACCTTAAGTTTAAACAGCAGACAGCTAGCCCGTGCAGTGCTAGACAAACCACTCAGGACTACCACAGCTTGAATGAAGACCCAAACAGATTTCCACACGTGCTCTCTTTCTGTATGATCACTTTGAGACAGTAAATTGTACCTGGAGTATTCTACAAAACACAGCATAGGGCTAAGCTAGCTTTGTTAACTGTAAAATTATAACAGTTTAATAACTAGTTATACTCATCACTCCTGCTTAAATTAATAAGTATTTAGGTCTATATTTATTCACATGCATTGCTTACCCTTGATATTAAGGATGCAAAAAAAAAATAGTTTTGCAACTGGTAGCTCTGAAGATGTGTTAGCTTAACAAACTTCCAACGCTTTTTCCCGCTTGCTTTAATTTGAACTTTTGGTGTGGAGCATGTGCAATAGTTACCAGTGCCAGTTACAAGTATTTACTTCTCATTGGGTAAACACATATAAATTTAGTTTAGTTCTGAATTTTCTTTGATTCAAATCCAACCAACAAGAAGGAATCATTTATTACCACAAAACATGACATATTTATGGTATTCAAGCATTTTTATATCTAAGTAATCAAACAAGTGCCTCCGTTGACGGTTTTGAGTGTATAAAAAAAATAACTGAATTAAATTTAAAGGTTGTCAGCTTTCAGGAGCCATGTAAGTGGTAAGATTAAAAAAAAAAAAATAGAGAGCTAAGATTATTTGGCTGATCTACAAAAAGATGCTAGCAGTTGAAAAAGTTTTGAAAAAAATGGCCAAGAGTGTTTTAGAAGTAAAACATATTTGACTGAGAGATGTGAAAATGGGCACAGAAATACCTTAAATGTCCTCGTCTGTGGGTGTGCGTATATACACACACTCATATACACACTGCAGCCCTGAGTGTCACTTATCAGAGTGCTGTTAAGCTTCACAAGAGGTCTCTATCACACAAAAGGTGAGCCTTCTTAAAAGCTTAGTACTCCATATTTAAAATACTACATTATGCTTTTCACTGCAAACTGATTCAGAATAAGTGTCAGGGTTTAGGTCAGGATCATGAGTAGGTGAATATACATTATCTGTGTAAAATATCCCAGCTCATAAACAAGTATACGAAGCAGGAAAGATTTAGTCGGCTCTATAGCCAGGTTGAGCTAGTCCCAATAATACCTTTTGTTTGTGTGACATTTAAGGCTCCTGACAATACATACATTGTTTATCCCCGCCAACTGCTTGCTCTGTGACAGATAAAAAAAAAACAAAAAAAAACAGACAGCTCAAGGCGACTCTTGCCAAAAAGATTATGACTATAGCTGTTACCTTGGGATAAAATGTTACTTCATAAAAATCTAAATTTAAGTTTAGCGAAGCTGCAGACCAATTTTGCAAGTCATGTAATGAGGACATTTATCTTTGTCTTTGAATAATGAGCAATGGATTAACAACATTTGGCAATGTCACCGGCAGTCTGGGCAGATATACCAGTCCAAGGAAAAGAGTCCAAGAATTTTGTGCTATACACACTGCGCAATAATACCGTTTGTTTCATGTTTTCTTTTGTTTTTTGGTTTGTTTTTTTAAAATAATTATAAGAACAGGTCTGCCACTTTGAAAACAAAGAACACAGCGCTACGATGTTAAAAACTGCATTGTGCTGCAACTTTGCATAAGAAGGTAATAATAAATGAGCAGGGGTTCCCGAGTCCTTCTCAAGCTTAAACACTTCAATTGATTCTGAGAGACAGCCATTCCAAGCTGAACTTCTGCTAACTCTTTTGTTCTAGAGAGATGACAAGATAAACAACCCAACTGAAGTGAACATCCACATTCTGCTATGCACCTCTGTTAAAGAATTACTAGAGATGTTCTGGGCAGTAGCGCAGTGTGAGATTATCTAACAAAAACAAAGCTGGGTCAGCTTTTAATTCTGGACAGGTGAATGATCATAATATTAAAAAAAAAAACAAAAAAACAAAAAACAAGCGCGTCCATGCTCACAGGTGTACACACGGGTGATCACACCCACAAACTACACCCTTTTTGGCTCCTACCTCAAAGCACACTGTGTTCTGTTGATCTTATGTGCTGCACAATAATGTTTAACATTTAGTATTTACTGTCATATTCCCATATATCATTGTGATGTTGTTTATTCTATTACTCTTGTTCTCTTCTGCTTGCTTTCTTTTTTCTTTCTCAGCAGGTGACCCAGGTGATTGATATATGCATTTTTTTTCTCTGCCCGTTCTGTTGGTTTTTGTCTTTTGCCCTTCTCCCCCGTCCCTCTTCTCAGCTGTTTCTCTTTCCCTCTTTCTTTCTCCCCTTCTTTCCCCCAGTCAAGTCTGTCCCGTATTCAGTAAGTGAAAATAAAATAAACAATAAAAGGTGAATCAAATGGACCATTACGGCAAGGCTGGGATGGTCAGTTTGGTAAAGTAAATCCGTTGGGCATCTTTCTTTGCCTTTAGACAACAATTCTGATGGCAAAAGAGCCAAACGGGACAGGCAAAAAAAAAAAAAAAAAGATCATAATATATGCATAATTATTATTTAAATAGTCCATAAGAAAAAGTAAAACTCAGGAGTACACCCTGGGACCAGACTAAAATGTATCTCTCATTCTCTCTTTATTTTTTGTCATGCAATTTCAAGTAAAGGATAATCTCGTTATAAATTCTGCTGTCCTCGGGTGATAGCCAGCCTTTGAAAACCCAATGGACAGACACAAAAAGTACTTGTTGTTCAGCTAAAAACAAGTCTGTTTGTGGTGTTCATGGCAAGCGAGTTTTAACCCGACAGCAATGATAAGCAGAATCACCCTCAGTGGACGAGTGCAGACGGCTGGGTTGTTGCTGAATGTTGAAATATGACCCACAAGCAGCGTGCGAGACAGTAGAGGTCAAAGGACTTGTTATTCTGATGTCATTTAAGGTTGCATAAAGCCTCAGAGAGGACACAAAAGCAACAGATCACTGATGATCTGATAAAAATATGGCTTTGGCAAAAACACCATTGTTGTCTTTTATGGACGCTCCAAGAATTCATGCCACTGTCTGTAAAACCTTATATGTGGACACTGGAAGTGGGCCATTGAGAAACAGAAAAAGATTAATGCAGTGGGATGAAAGAAACATGGAAATGTCACACTGTGAAGCCGCTGGTGGTCGACTTCTGCAAGCTTCTGACTGAGAAGCTGTGGGTTGTGTGGGTATAAGATTTTTGTAAAAGACATCAATGGGAAAAGCACAGCTGTGGGGTAAGACGAAAAAGGAGGTCATGTAACGGAGAGCCTCAATAATTTTGGTCATTACTGTGGTGACTACTTGATTTTCTTAAGCAACACCTGATTAGTGAACTAATGAGTGAATTAACTCTCATGTTTACATGTTTACATGAGCATAACATCAGCATCCTGACAGAAAAGCCTGAAACCCAGGGGGTGGATTTTTCTTTTAAAGCAACAAAAATAGATTTTTAATTTATTGTTTCTCATTGTAGTCTGTATGATTCTTCATATCTAACATGCACACACACTCACAACGATAGCATCTCCTTCCAGACAACTCACATACAAAACTACTTTAACACTTTTTTTTGGCACACATGTAACAACTGTGTCAGGATTGCAGACAAGGTGAGTAAAATTATAGCCCTACTATAGGAAAAAACGTCATAGGGAACCTTTAATTCAGGTTGAATTTAGGTGTTTTTTGACTATTATCTCTCATCAGCTCCCAGATCACTGCGAGTATGCTGACTGGATATCAATAAGTAACGTGTTGTTGTTGTTAGGCCACAGCACTACATGCACTGTTGCCATGTCTAAGCCACTTGCTTGCGGGTATGACACCAGCCAGCAGTCAATCACTAATCAATGGACTAGCAGGGCTATAAGCAGTGCATACATAGATGCCTGTCACATCTTAGCTTTGACAGTTGGCTGTTCTGTGGTTTCAGAGTTCAAACAAACTGACAGTTATTTGAGGTGCTCTGATGTTTAAACAAACGCATGCTGTCTGTTAATGCAAATTCACAGAACACCTTTTTTTCAGTTCTCTCACATTTCACTTAATTGGATTTCCGTCTTCTTTTCCTCTTTGCTCCTTAAGCAATTTGTCAGCGTAAAAGCTTTCAACAGTATAATTGCACAGACAAAAGTAGCTTGGGTTCCGTGCTCATATGGAGGATTGATATCCATGTGAGTCATTTTCTGTTTACTGTCAGGTTGTGGGCTGAGAAGTCTAGGGAGTTATTGTAAATGTCTTGCATGTGCATGCTGACAGGCAGGGGTGGAAAGAAGATGAGCAAAAAAAATGGCTAGATGCTAGTGATGTGATAAAGGGTACGGAGGTCAGAGCAGAGAAAATCCAAAGTAAAACTGAGGGGGTCAAAATACAGAACAATGAAAGGACTAAAATGGTTCTTGTAAGCTTGCAAAGTTTTTTTTTTAAATTTACTGTTATCCCTACATTTTCTTCCACATATCCAAGTGAGCAGCTGGTATAGGGTGAGAGGTGGGGTATTTAAAAGTAAATGGTAAAATGGTCTGTCTAGCACAGGCCCACCGCTGGAACGAGACAATTTAAAAACACAGTAAAAGCATTGAACACCAAGTAGGCAAAGTTCTTCTTGTTACTCATGCATAAGGGAGACCTGCCTGGAGCCAAGTGTCGTTCCACCACTT
>NW_024582467.1:1101924-1117723 GCF_018398535.1 Haplochromis burtoni
GCCTGTATTTATATAGCGCTTTACTAGTCCCTAAGGACCCCAAAGCGCTTTACATATCCAGTCATCCACCCATTCACACACACATTCACACACTGAAAGTATAGTACTTACAAATCTTCATGTAATCTTTAAGGTGATTTAACAGAACATAATATATTTTTTGTATGGTTGCTGTTGGCAACCATACATAGAACAACCTGTGCTGCTAAATATATTCACAGTATTCATTCACTGTGTCTTTAATGATTTGCTAGCTTGGGTTAGCTCGTAGCTGACTTGCTAGCAGCTTGGCCTCTTCACCTCCCTCCAGCACCGTCCTGCTCAGTGTGTGGTGTGTTTGCTATGGCACTCCTTGGCCTCCTTCAGTAATAATGATATTGTAATAAATATAGTAATAAAAAAGTGGAAATTATAACTTGGTGTTAATATAAAGATCACAAAACTATACTATATGACAATTTAAGATTTGTATGTTTGTATATCTTCTATTTCTTATCCTTCTATTCTTCTTCCATCTGCCTCCTCCACTACTGCTGTCGCCTCCTTCATCTCCACCTCATCCTCTTCTTGCTCACCTCAAGCCTCCTGAACTGGAGTCAGAGCCTGCACTTCCCAGATAAATAGCCACCAGAGTGTTTGAGGTGGTTTAGTGATAAAAACATAACATATCGCAAAATATTTATTTGTCACAGCTCTTTCCCCCCCAAATGTATTGCTAAGTGTTGACATTATTAAACTATGTTTAAAAATATTATCTACAAAAATATTTTTATACACAAATAGTAGTAGAAACATACAGATATGAGGAAATTCAAGATGGCCAGCCATGGTCACTATGGGGCACAGAGGGTTAAACAAAATTCTCCTGTTGGTAATTTGGCTGTATACACCCGTGCTTGTTATTTGGGAAAATGTATTTTGAAGAAAAAAAAACAAACAAACAAAAAAAAAAACAATACAGAAACTTGTAGGTCTGTAGGGGTGTTTAATCTCGACCAGGGTCTTTGAACTCTTCCTCGGCATGCATTTTTAATTTCTCTTTGATATTTGGGCTGATTGGGACCTGATGAATGTAAAAACAAAGAATATCCAGGGGTTTTTTCACCTTATTTTTGTTTTTAAGAAAAATAAGAGCCACAAATGAGGATATTCGTTTAAAATTTTGATAGAACAGTGTCAGTATAATGTCCTCGTAAGTGGATATCAGGCCCTTGTAGAGCAAAATTGAGTATTTTGGTCTAAATAACCCAAAATGTGATGTCCACATATGTGGACGCCAGGTCCTAGGAGGTTAAGCATAAATTGTGCCGTTCCACTCTACCGTCACTTGTCCATCCATCAGTCTTTCTGCTGCTAATCCATGTCCATGTGAGGGTAACATTTTAAATAGAAATGTCTCTCTCCTGACATTTGCTGCACCTCTATCAGGAGGACAACAAGGCCTTTCCAAAGCCAGCCATTAGACAAAATCTCTTTCGCATGCCCTGGAGTCTATTCCCAGCAGTTCTTTCAAATTTGATTTGAATATATAAATGGTAAACACAAAATACAAAAACAAAATTCCAGTACCACAGGCAAGAAATGTCTAGTTCTATAGTTTCCAAGGAAAGTAAATTAAATATTTGTCCATCACAAGGCTAGAGAGCACAAGCATTTTTGCTGATTTGAAGGTGCTTTATTCTGTGACTGGTTTGCAGGAAGGTAACGTCTAATGTGTGTCAGCTGCAGACTACATTCAATTTTATTCAAAATGTCATGAATAGAATAGAATAGAATAGAATTCAACTTTATTGTCATTGCACATGCACAGGTACAGGGCAACGAAATTCAGTTTGCATCCATCCAGAAGTGCTTTAGTGATATAGATATATTACAATATATATTAGCAATAATATAGATATGTGAGTATATTACAGAAATGGGTCTATTATGGTATGTTATAATGTACACGGTATGAAGTATGTTGTGCATATTCTATAACTATAAGTATGTACAGGCTGTAGTGAGTACAAGCTATGTACAGGCTATGAACAGGATATAAATATGAAAAACTATACAGAATATGAAATAAATAACTTTAAGAAATCTGAGATATACAGCTATACAGAAATGGGAACTATGCAAGTTGTAAACAGTTGTAGGATTAAAAATTATCGAATGTACAGAATGATTATTTACACAGAGCTATACAGTAGTGCAGTTAAGATAAGTGAGATATAATTCCTACAGAGGCTATATAAAGTGCTAGTGAAAGGCTTTGTGAAATAACTTGTGGACCAAAGAACAGGATGCAAGAGACAGGGGTTTAACATTACCAAGCATTTAATACTGATAAGTCTAGAAAATGGAGTGATCAAAACTAAGGAACACAAAATTTCAAAATTCTCCAGTAATTTAAACAAAGGAAGCGCAGAGAATACCAGCAATCTTCCACTATGAGAGCACACAATATATGCATGAGACAAGGAAAGAGGAAACAGGTAGGAAACCATTAGGAAGAGAGAGAACCGGAAGTAAACCATATACAATATGGAGGGAAACAGAACCTTATAAAGACAGGAAGTAAAAAAAAAAAAAAAAAAAAAATTGGCCTGTATTTGTATAGCGCTTTTACTAGTCCCTAAGGACCCCAAAGCCCTTTACACATCCAGTCATCCACCCATTCACACACTGGTGATGGCAAGCTACATTGTAGCCACAGCCACCCTGGGGCGCACCAGCAACCTTCCGATTACAAGGCGAACTCCCAACTCTTGAGCCACGATCGCCCCAGTAGTAGCTAAAAGGGAATGCGTTAGGAGACAAAATGACAAAAGAGATGAGGCATAAAGCACTGAAAAACAACACTAATACTAAGTAAATACCAACAACAACACAGAGAAGCCCAAACCAAAGAAAACCTAAAATGCAAGACTTGAAACAAAAGTTATGAATCATTTCTAAATGATAGTAAGAAAAGAACCCAATCAAGAATCACTTCACAAAACTAATAGGAAACATTAATTCTCAAAAACTCAAGCCATTGTTCCATGACTACAATGGCTAATGAACTGCATTTAGCCAGACTGTAGTTTTTTTCCTCCTTCAGCTAACTACAGGCTTTATAAAAGAATATCTTGAGTTCAGTGCTGACATTTATCAACTTGGAGTCTGTCTGATGCTCAGCTTGAGACAGGGTTATGCATATTGGGCCAGCATGAGCCTTTGGTAAAGTCAAAATGCATTAATTAACTTTTATCTGCAGATTGAGCTTCATGAGCAATTGTCTTTATGCTCTCTGTAGGTTTTCTGAAGATATCTGTTGATCTCCATCTCAACCACACACATACACACAAAGAGAGAACAAATGAGGCAATGAGAAAGTGAGAGAGAGAGAGAGAGAGAGAGAGAGCGAGAGAGAGAGAAAGAGCAACTGAAGAAAGATCTTAATTAAGATTAGGCAAGAGCCACTACTGTGTGTCACCAGCTGGCTCTGTGTATCCACTACATGACTCCATTTTTTCCTCCCCTCTTCCTCCTTCTGTTTCTTCAATCTCACTTTATTTTTTTAAACCCACGGGTTGACTTTTCAGTCAGGTTCTCATTGATGTTGAGAACACTTCGTCTTTTGTGGACATCTGGCATCCAAACATTCACATGCACGGAGAAGATTGAACTTCTTATAATCATCTTATAACATTATAATGCTAATTTTAATACTTAAACAGCAAAGACCACTGAGAATACTTTCACACTGGAAATTTCTGTTCTCATAAAAATGTTTTGAGGGAATTTCATTGCACAGAAAACACACAAACACACACATACACCCCGAGTCAAACTTGACACAGTCACATAGTTGCTCTGCACCTGACACCAACTCCGACTTAAAGCTGCTAAAAACAAAAGCTATGCAACCCCACCACTGTGCTCCCCCTCACTGTTCTTCCAGGAATATTGTGGGGGAGGAAAACACACACACACACACACACTGCACACACACAGTACACAGAGCTGTCATTGCTTTCTTCAGGGCAACTAAGAGAGAATAAGCAACCGGGTGTGTGACAGATGCAGTGAAAGGAAAGATGGATTGGGGCAGTTGTTTTTGTTTCTTCTCTTAGAAAACACTGCTTGTACAGTATGGTGAAACTAGGCTGCTGCTCACTGGTGGTTTGGCTGTTTGCTTTATTCCATTCAAGCAAAAAGTTGCGGTGTTGCGCTTCCTTGGTGTTTTTTTTAATCACGTCTTTGATTAAAATCCAAAAACATCAGGATGAATGAAAAACTCAAAATCTTGTAAAAGCATAACATTTTGCTTTTATACCTCTGCCACAGAAGGTAGTTTCTCTATATTATATTTTCCTAATATGAAAAGCCTGGATGACCTGAACCATGAGCAATTTCATATAACCACATACAAAATACTGTAATTTTATGAATATCTCAAAAGAGATTGATGGGGAGAAATAACAGTTTTTCAGTCTATGAAAGAAAAACGAAACACTCGATTCCCTGATGGTCAAACTTGTGCGGTTACTTTCATGATGAACTCACACTGGCGCATTTCAACTTTCTATAGAATACACTATATGTGGTGTGACAGGAAAATTAATAAAAAAATTAGTTCATTTAGAGAAGTTTGTCTCTTGTATCTGAATTTCAAAGCAAAACAGGTGGAACTGGGGTTTTCTGTTCTAAAATCTTGCAGATTTCCAAGCGTTACAAGCCAATCAGTTCCACTGTGTTTCACTCATCTTCTCTGCCTTCTCCTTCTTATGCATCTCCCAGGTAAAACGTTTCCACCTTGGGGATTGAATGTGTTCATCTCTCATGGGCTGATTTAAATTGAAGGTATCCAAATGCAAATGAGAGCCCCCAAAGGGGACCAGACTTGAAGCATGGAGCCCTACTGGTCTATAGTTAATGAGAGTAACTAAGCCTAATTTTATTTTATCGTATTCACTATTTTCTCTCTCCCCGATCCACTTTGAATGGTCAAAGGTGGGCATGCAATTACAGTTGTCCTTTAGAATGTTTCAACTAATACATAAAGATTATCCACATGCAGGAGACCAGAGAGCAGCAATGTTTTAACAAAGAAACGTATTGGCTATGTTAGCTAGCAGACAGAAAACTAGTTTGACATTACTAGAACACCAGGGATATACTCGGGGAGTTGGTTTGGTGTCAGTATCATACAGCTGATCTATAATCTGTTGGAAAATTGTTGGAAGAGCTTGGGTAGATTTACCCCCTGTTGATTGCTTTTTCACTTTCTTATACTCTTTTTTTCACATTTTCCTTATTTGCAACAGATGGTTTTATACCGTTCATAGTAAGTGTTAAAGGAACATGATGGTGACATGCTGATTACTTGATGCAGAGCAGGTGTGACGGCCAAAGAACCACCCACATCCAGGCATCAGCACTTTGTGTCTTCACTGTCCTCTGTCCTCCTACCCTTAATATAGAAATCAAAATCATTATGCCATCTTGAAAGATCTCTCAATTTCTAAAACACATTTGGAGGAGAGAGGAGTGAGGTGAAAGGAGCTTTGCTGGTAGAGCTATAATTGAGGATGAACAGGTGCATGCTTTGCAGAATTGTTCTACCCACGATGTAGACAGAAGTGTGCTGGGATGTACAAACCAATGTGACAAGAGGACTCTACAAGTAACTTGTTTTTATTTGGGTTTTTTTTTTCAAACCTTCTTTGTTTTACCAATTGTGTCTTGTTAAAATACAAATCTGTTCATTTATTTCACGTTGTGATGTAAATGTAAAGCATGTATTATTATTATTATTATTATTATTATTATTGATCACTGGCTTTCTTCCACTCCTGTCTTTGTCCCCTCACCCATCACCATAGCACTTGCTTATAGGAGGTCATAGGATTGTTGGGGTTTTCTGTGTTTTCTCTGTATTATTGTAGGGCAGGGGTGGGCAACTCCAGGCCTCGAGGGCCGGTGTCCCTGCAGGTTTTAGATGTGTCCTTGAACCAACACAGCTGATTTAAATGGCTAAATTAGCTAATCAACATGTCCTGAAGTTCTCCAGAGGCCTGGTAATGAACTAATCATGTGATTCAGGTGTGTTGACCCAAGGTGAGATCTAAAACCTGCAGGACACCAGCCCTCGGGGCCTGGAATTGCCCACCCCTGTTGTAGGGTCTTTACCTTACAATATAAAGCTCCTTGCGGCAACTGTTGTTGTGATTTGGCACTATATAAATAAAACTGAATTGAACATATTGAATGTATTTCTGTATTATTTTTTCACAGTAACAGTAGATAGCATTATAGTGAATGTCAAACAACTATTACAACTCGTAAAATTCTGTATATAATATTCAAACACTGGTCACTGAATAAATTAAAGCATGCTGGAATGGAAATAAAGAAGATGAATATATGTTAGCATCAGGAGACATTTTAGAATCCTTTATTTAGTTTTGGTCATAAGGACAAAAGTAACTATGAAGTTAAAAAAAAGATGACAACAAAAAGCTACCTAACTTTTTAATAGATAAGGGCATCTGCTGAAAAAAAAAATCAGTTAACAGATGTTTAGGTTCATCAAATGCACTAGCGGGTCGGACTCAGGCGCAAGCAGCGGATCACGTTCACAGTTCTTAACTTCATTGAGCACTAAGTGCTATTTACAAAGTGATGGATTTTGGGAAGGGCTCCACGGGTCTGTGGGGAAAGGGGTGGGTTGTCCACACTTGCGGGGTCTCAGCCACTCCTCACACTCCGCTCACACTCAATCTTCCAAACAGCGGGGAATAGGAAGGGTCCAGGAATCTGAAGACAGGAAGGGAAGCAATCACTAAAGGTACACGATATAGGGCATGAATCTATAAGCCGGGATTCTCACTAACGTGGTAATTCAATATTCCAGCGACGAGAGGCTCTGAGCTGCTGCCTTTAGTAGTGTCCAGAAACAGTGATGAGCTACAGGTGAGTAATTAGCGGCAGGTGTGTATGCCAAAGGCAGGAGCCCGAGGTGAGCTCCGCCCCGGCCGAGTGATGCAGGAGCAGGAGGGAGGGGAAAAGAGATCAAAACAAAAACACAGCCTTGCAGGGCTGGCCAGGCAGACACCGGGACCATGACAGTGTTAATAATATCAATGCACACCACTGTGTGTTTCATTCTCAGTGTCCTTGTATTTACCATGCCGACACAGTGACAAACAGGGATGCTAAGTAAGCCCCATCACTAATTTGTGGTTTAGTGCTATGTCAATGAAGTGACTCAAATAGCTGATGTCAAAGAAACACCTGCCTTTTTCCAGACAGTCAAAATGTCATCTGTGAAGAATATGTACTGAAATAGCTTTTAGTATGGTATGAAAAAATCCATGAAACCTTTTGAAGAACAAGGCAACAACAAAACCATTTTCATGGAAATTATTATGATTTTAATCAGTTTTACTTATATTCGGTAGTGCCAGTTCACAACAGTCCCCTCAGGCACTTTATATTGTCAAATGAAGATCCTACCATTTCCGAAAGGAAGCCCAAATAAAGAGTCAATCCCCTATGAACAAGCATTTGGCAACTTCCCTGTTAAAAGACATGAAAAGAACAGCTCACTGAAGGTGAGCTAAAGGGAAGGCTACAAACAGTAACACAAGGTATGGGAGAGGGTGGATAAAAGTTGGCAACAGTGCCATATGAACATACTGGGAGTTAAAGAGCTGAGCTCACTGCATCATGGGAAGTCCCTATGCAGTCTGAGCCTGTAGCAGCACAACTAAGGGATGGTTCAGCATCACCTGGCTGAGCCCTACCAATAAGCTTCATCAAAAATGAAAGTCTGAAGCTCTTAAAAGTACCGAGTGCTTTTCTTCTGAGCCCAAAGTGGGAGTTGGTTCCACAGGAGAGCTTCGAGATTCTACTTTTAGAAACTCCAAAAACCCAAACTAAGCTTCCACTCTGACACTATCATGCTCCACTGGCATAATATTGTAGGATGTTTAACATATGATGCAGCCTGATCAAACTTAACTTACTACATGAGGATTACATTTTCTAGCAACTGTTCAATCTGACCTGTATTTGTAACATAGTAACTGTGATATATTCACAACCTTTAACGTATTGATTTGTGTTGCTGGACACAAATTTTCTTCAAAGCAAATTCCTGAATTTATTTTGTGTCCCCGAACACTTTCCCCCCTGTCAGTCATCTCTCATATATACTGACTAAAAGGCAAGGGAAAACAATCTGGATTTGGAGGAGGTTGTCTTGACTTTCATTCTAAAGAATATGAATCATACAGGCCACAGTTATAATTTTTAACATATCAATTTTTAATATGTTATTAATTATAACTATTTTGCTTTGTTCGATACAGATATTAAAACCTACTTAGTTAGCTTTAACAAAATACAGTAGTTTGGTTTAAAATGCAACAGTTATCATGTCTTTTAAAACATTGATTTCCTGGTTGCCTTTGTGACATCTCCCTGCTTTCTCTACAAAAAAAATACATCCCCCTAACCGAAATATATTTCCTATTGAAATGCATTACTTGCAAATTCATGCTCACTGACTTGAAAAAACAAATATATTCCTCTGACTATTTCATGAACTGCCTTGAAATCGGGCTGCCTTTTCAGTACTTACTGCAGTATTTTGGATCAGCTGAAGGAATAGCTGCAACTAATTCATGTATATGTACCTATATCTTTATATCTACAGTAGATCTAGACAGAGATAGATAGAAAAAAAAATCTTCTTCCCCTCTCGCCCCTGCGGGCAGTCTTTATCCTTCTATCCTCCATCCTCTGGTTCTCTATCCGAGGCCTGGGAGCTTTAGGGTCCTGTGCAGCATCTTAGCTGTTCCTGGGACTGCGCTCTTCTGGACAGAGATCTCGGATGTTGTTCCTGGGATCTGCTGGAGCCACTTGGTAGTTTAGGTAATCTTGGTAACCGGCTATAGAGGATCCAGGTTTCAGGCTTCATCATGATTGCATCTTTCAGGTCAGTTCCTCTCAGACTCAACAATCCTTCTTCCACCGGCTTGATATCTTGTAATCATACTTGCTTTCCTTAGGCAGTGTTATTAGAAGGCATAGCATACATTCTCATTGCTATGCAGATGATACTTAGCTCTTTCAATGAGGCAAGATGACACACACCAATTACTGCTTCATTTTGCCCAAATGACAGATGACTAGAAAACTTGTTTAAATCCTGTCTTGTTCCACTGTTCAAACTTTTATTTTACTTTTATTATTCAATAATTTGTCTTACAAAAATATTTATTTTTAAATTCATACTGAAAGATTTGATTTAATAGATTTAAACTCGAATGCATAAAAAAAATCTGATTTTCAACATTATCAGTAGGAAACTAGTAGGTTACATTGAGTTAAATCAAGCATAAGTCATCACCCTCTTGGATTTCTAGAAAACCATTTGCAAACTTAGTCTTTCTGCTAGTTTCTATGGCGTGTTGCTATTGTTCTGCCATCAGTCTCCACCCTGTATTAGAAAGAGAGAGTGAAAGAGAGAAAAGTGGGTGGGGGTTGTGGGGGGTAAATTGCTAGGTCCTTTGGTTAAGAACATAACATCGAGACTACATTTAGCCTCAGAGACAGTATGATGGGGAGATAAATGAGTGTCATATCCAATCTTTCTTTTTATTCATCTAAATAGACAAAAGCACATCTTACTAACTTCTAGTCATTCTTTCATATCATTCAGAGTCAGGGCCTCACATTCATTGAAAGTCGGAGAAAAAGCTGTGCTGTGACGCAGTCTGCCTTGTCATGCAGAGACCTTGTACTGTGTAAACTATTTAAAGGAAATTCAAATATTTATTCTTTTTAATCATACAGATTAAATATTTTCAGGATTATTTTAACTTTTTTTTCCATGTAATATCAAAATTCCATATAAATAGCATGCTTGTAGATGCACAGTGATAAGATAAAATGTGTTTTGGGGTAGCTCATGTTATATTTCAGCCCAGTCTTGGATCACAAAATTTGCTGTGTTTACATTTGTTTATCTATTCATGCTATCTGGCTCTGCCTTTGTGTTGAAAATACAAACAACATGACAGAGCACTCCTCACCATGGTCATGGTAGATGATTGCCCCTCTCTGAGCCTGGTTCTGCTAAAGGTTTCTTCCTGTTTAAAGGTTTTTTTTTTCCTTTCCACTGTTGCCAAGTGTTTGCTTATAGGGCATCATTAGATTCTCTGGGTTTTCTCTGTATTTTTTTTTCTGTATTATTGTCCGTTCTTTACCATACAATATGAAGTGCCTTGAGGCAACTGCTGTTGTGATTTCAGATTTTCTGAATAAAACTGAGTTAAGGTGAACGGAATTGAAAGAGCAGATAATGAGATTTGTCCATGACTTTGGATAATAGTTTTTCAAGAGTAATCAGGTCTATTGGCTACTGTAAGTACTTGTCCAATATTTGTTGTCTTAGATTGATTGCAATTCTGAACTCAGTTGTATATTTTGTTTCCCTTTGTGAAGTGGTCACCTTTTTTTTTTTTGTCATAGTCTGGTTGAAGCAGACTGTGTGCGTTGTAAATAGTGGACCCAAATGCAGATAAAACAAGGTGTGGAAGCCAACTTAATATTAACTGAAACTGGTAAACCGTACACAATCAAAAGGCAAAGGCAAAACTTGTTAGGATGCCTGGGTCGTCGACCCAGGGTTTTTGAGTTTATGATATTATTTATATGTGTCGCGGATAAATACAACAAAATAAAACTAGTACCGGTACAGAAAAAAAAGAAGATTTATTCATAACACACGTGAAAAGACCCAGGTGTTAGGATGCCTGGGTCGTCGACCCAGGGTTTTTGAGTTTATGATATTATTTATATTTTGTTGTTTTTGGTTTCTTTGAGTTCTGTCTTTTGGCTTAGGTCTCTGTCTTCTTTAGTTGCTCTGTCTCCCCTATCACCCACATCCCCTTGTCTAGTTCGCGTCTATGTGTATCTTACGTTCCTATATCCCCGTGTTCAGTCAGTGTTTGTGTCTGCCCTGTTCCCACGTCTCTGTTCCCTTTGTAGTGCCTGCTTATGAGCCTGTGTCTTTGTTCAGTCTGTGTTATGTGTTTCCTGTTTTACTTTGAAAGTCCATGTCTGATGTTAATGTCTGGTTTTGCTTCCTCTTGTCTCGTTAGGCCTGATTTGCCCCAGCTGTGTTTCCCTCCTGTTACTCATTCCCTGATTGCTCCCTCTGTGTATTTAAGCCCTGTGTTTCTCTGTGTCCGTGTCGTGATCTACCGTTTTCCTAGCTGTGTGTTCTGTCATTCCTCCAGTTTAAGTTTGTTTTGAGTTTTTTTAGTTATGTTATATTTTTGAGTACCTAATTAAAGCCTTTTTGAGTTCACGACTGTCTCCGGAGTCTGCACCTTGGGTCCTATTCCTGTCTGCACACAGCCGTCACCTAACAAAACTAACAATTACCTAAACTGGATGGGCTAAACATAAAAACCCTAAAACAAGAACATGGACCTAGAACCTGACACGAATTGATGAACCTAGAAACATAGCATGACATGGAAACAAAGCAGATGATCGGACAAGGGATGAGTGGAAACACACAGACTAAATATACACAGGAGGTGATCAGAGGAAGTGGAAACACATGGGGAAAGAGCTGATTAGACTGAATGAGATGAACTGAATGAAACTAAACACAATGAACATGGAACACCAGACCTCTTCAAAATAAAACAGGAAACATAATGAAACACAGACATGACAACACTAGCTTGACAACATAAGACATGAAACACATGATAGGCAAGGGAGATTTAAACACAGGGGGTGAAGACATAAGGGGAATCTAAGAAACAATGAATTATATACGGCAACCTAGGCACAACAGAAATTAACTTAGATAACCTAATGAACTTAAACATAAACCATAACCATCAAAATATATAAAAACTCAAAACCAAAATCATCACAGGATTGCTGGAAGGATGTAACTGCCTTTCATCTGGCAGGTGAAAAAGTAGCTTGCATGCTTAAAAGTTTGCCTTTGATAGAACCTAGAACTCCTCTGTTTCCAACTAGGACATAAGTCTTAAGTGTAAATTATCCACTGAAAAAGTGAGAGCTACATGACTGGTGTGAGACCTGTATCCATGGTGACTTTGCCATACACTATGCACGTAACAACACCTTGGGGGAGCGATAATTGCTGCTTAGTCTGTAGGTGCCTTTAGGAGCCATGAGCACCTCTGACTGCTCATTTTGGTGGTTAAAACAAGCACATTTCCCAGCTCAACCATTTTTTTTTCTTAGGGACATTCACCTGTTTCAGTTGTCAGTCAGTCACCTGCCTTCTGTGTAATTATTTATATCATTTGGTCACTGGAGTATCTGTAATTATCTGCTCTTTATCCCCACCTCTAAATATTAATTTCTGCACATAATTACAGAAACATTGTCACACAGGCACTGCCGCTCAGCTCAGCTCAGTCTTGTAAGAGTTCACGTCAGTTACATCAGGCATGGAAAACCAACTTTTCAAGTGGTAACCCTCCCGAGGTTTTTTCAAGGACACATTATGAAATCATTGAGCATCTCTAATGAATTTGTAATTAATTAAACAAGAAAATGAAAGCTAGACCTGTTTTAATGACACCAGAATATGTGCAATTTTCAAGGATTTTGTGATGATGATAAGCATTAATGGACTGACATGCTAAAAATCTTGTAACAGATATATTATCCTGCTCAGTTTACTTTTTAAAAATGTTTAGCTAAAATAATTACAATATATAGTACTGTGTAAAAGTCGTGAGTAGCTCCTATTTTCTGTGTGTTTATCAGCAGTATTTTTGCACCAACAAGGTGATTCCTAAAACTCTATTAGCCGAGCTATTAGCACATAAGCTTGTCTTTGAGAGCCCTGACTATACTGAGGAATAAATGTGGTCATAATAAACTTTCAAGCTAATTGCTTGAGCTCGTGCTACCCTAGGCAGCAAGAATCAATCAGTCAGTCAATCAAATCATTATTTTAAAAGTAACAAGTGTCATAACACATAAAAACAAATGAACATAAAATCAGTGAAAGCCTTTATCTTTACATTAAAAATGTTGACCATTTCCCATTCGAAAAGGAAACAGCTTAATAAGTCTGACCTCTGTTTAGCTCATCTTATATATTTGGTTTAATCATGCAATCAAAAATATACATATATACTATAAATAAATATGCCTGTAATACAGTTTCATCTAACTTTTAAAAATGATTAATATTTGAATGTTTTGTTTTTTTCAAACCTTCCATTTTATTCCACAAATTCACACTAAAGATTATGCTACACAGATGTGCTGACTTTATTTATGTATTTATTTATGTTTAATTTGCCTCTCCCTCTCCCTTCAACTCATATCATTTAAAAATTATTTTCTGGTAATAAAAAATATTTTAAAAATATAAGAATATTTAAATATACATGCTCGTCCTATTATATGACCAGCTTTAAATGTATCAGAAGCATACATTGTTACATGTTTCAGCTTAAACATTATGAATTCATGTGCTCCAGATATCCAACCTTATTAACTATCCTTATTGCTCTTTCTTGTAATTTGCATAGTGACTGTAAAGTGTTTTTGTATGTCTGTTACTTGAATATCCACTCAGTAAATAAGTGAGTAACGGAAAATTTAAGTCTGAACTTTGGCTAAGTCACTTTAAAACCTCCGTTCTGTTTATTTGTTTATTTTTGCTTTCTTCCCATACGGTAAAAAAATACATTTTTCCTGGCCAAAATATATTTCAAATATATGGTAAATATATGTTGTATTTGTGATGCTCAAAAAATATATATTTTTGAAATTGAAAATATATTTTTTTCAAACCAAAATACATTTCAAAAGATATTTCAGGGTGAAGAAAATACATTTCCAACCTTACCTTGTATATCAAAGTATCCTTTATTTAAAATGTATTTAGTGCAATAATGATGATAATATAATGATGATGATGGATGATGATGATGATGATGATAAATAATAATAATAATAATAATAATAAAATACTAAAAGTCAACATGTTTTATGTACATCTGCAAAAAACAGTTGGAGTCAAAGGTTTAGCAAGAATTAGGTTGTTTATTCATTTGCTTACAGTATTTCACATTACACAATATCTCACTATAATGTAGCGTTCATTGACTTTGAAATTATCTGTCAGTGATACAGTAAACAAGATACAACAACTGCTATGTACACTTTAGTTTTTGACAATATATACAATTTAGTACTTAAAGGAACACACTCCACTTTTTGGAAATAGGCTCATTCTCCATCTCCCTCAGAGTTAAAAATGCAGCGTCTTCTTTCTAGATCCGTACGTTAATAGGGCTCTGGAGCGTGATCTTACGGAGGGCGTAGCCAGGATTTTTGGTTAAGGCGCCATATTAGCAGGCCAAACAAATGCTTGCTGTGTGGTCGGTTGTAATGTTAGATTGCACTACGGCAAAGGAATAAGCTTGAAAACAGGCTCTCTTTTCATTGTTTCCTCACCTGGAAGCATCATGAGGGAGCTTATGTGTTGGATGTTACCAAAAGAAGGCGTCTAGCCTGGATAGCAGCTGTGAGACGAGCTGATATTCAGTTCTCTACCAGCCACAGATATCTGTTGGTGTGCTTCAGTATTTTCATTCTGGTAAGTTCTAAATAAGTTCATATTACTCTTTTTATTTTCAATGCGCTCTGAGGTCATAGCAAATTAGAACAAACATGCAGAACTACCTTTATTTATAGAGTTGCTAATTATTTGGCATTATTGCAGCAAACCAGCCTATGAAATGAATGAAACAATCCTGACTGGGTTCCAACACTACACATGGGGCACTACAGTAGTTTTTTGCTAGATGTAATGTGACGCAAACCATGCAATCTAAGAGCTGCATCTTAGACTCCACAGGGCTCAGTTAGCACGTTAAGTGCTGAAGTTCATGATAGTACAATTAGAGAAAGAGTGAACAGTGGCTTATGTTTGCAAAGTTGCATCTGAACAGAACATGGGACTTCTGGAACAATGTTCTTTAGAAAGATCAAACAGAAGTGGTCAAGTTCAGCAATAGTGGGCAGCGCCAGATGTGTCAAACTAGCATATAAACACAAACGGCTCATACCAGCTGTCAAGCATGACCATGGAAAGGTGATTATTTGGGCTTCTTTTTTTTTTTTTTACTGCCACATATCGACCCTTGCGGTCACAGAACCAAAAAATGAACTACTCTGTATACCATCTGTCTAGTAGCTAAAGCTTGGTGGAAACTGGATTATTTAACAGGAGAATCATCCCAGCACCAAATCTACAACAGACTGACTGACCAGACCTCAACCAGACTGAAAGGTTGTAGTGAGACCTCAAGACAGCTGTGTATAAATAAATGTCTGCAAATCTCAATAAACAGGACTGCAGAGAGTCCTGTGAAAACTTTCTTTTTCACATGAGTGTATGAGTCTTGTCCAAGGTGTACCCAACTCTCGCCAAATGACTGCCGGGAAAAGCTCCAGTTCCCCCATTCTGGCTAGGAATTGCTTCCCAAAAAGCAATGTGTCACATGCAAAAATTGAAACAGCAGCCCATTCCAAATCTGTCCCTGGCACCATCTCTCATTTCACTCCATTTGCACATTCGTGTGGCGGGACTACTGCATTAAGTGTTGTTTCAAAGGAACCAATCAGGCATCCACACAGCAACACAGTGATGCGCAATGACTGAATCACTTTCTGTGTCAGTAGCGGACATTTCAGGTTGTCTTGGTAGCCTTTTAATAACAAAAAAAACAAAAAAAAA
>NW_024582467.1:1120520-1144898 GCF_018398535.1 Haplochromis burtoni
GAGAGAGATACGATATATACTATAAATAAATATGCCTGTAATACAGTTTCATCTAACTTTTAAAAATGATTAATATTTGAATGTTTTGTTTTTTTCAAACCTTCCATTTTATTCCACAAATTCACACAAAGATTATGCTACACAGATGTGCTGACTTTATTTATGTATTTATTTATGTTTAATTTGCCTCTCCCTCTCCCTTCAACTCATATCATTTAAAAATTATTTTCTGGTAATAAAAAATATTTTAAAAATATAAGAATATTTAAATATACATGCTCGTCCTATTATATGACCAGCTTTAAATCAGAAGCATACATTGTTACATGTTTCAGCTTAAACATTATGAATTCATGTGCTCCAGATATCCAACCTTATTAACTATCCTTATTGCTCTTTCTTGTAATTTGCATAGTGACTGTAAAGTGTTTTTGTATGTCTGTTACTTGAATATCCACTCAGTAAATAAGTGAGTAACGGAAAATTTAAGTCTGAACTTTGGCTAAGTCACTTTAAAACCTCCGTTCTGTTTATTTGTTTATTTTTGCTTTCTTCCCATACGGTAAAAAAATACATTTTTCCTGGCCAAAATATATTTCAAATATATGGTAAATATATTTTGTATTTGTGATGCTCCAAAAAAATATATTTTTGAAATTGAAAATATATTTCTTTCAAACCAAAATACATTTCAAAACATATTTTAGGGTGAAGAAAATACATTTCCAACCTTACAGTAGAATGTATATCAAAGTATCCTTTATTTAAAATATATTTAGTGCAATAATGATGATAATAATAATGATGATGATGATGATGATGATATGATATGATGATAATAATAATAATATAATAATAATAATAATAATAAAAGTAACAATGTTTTATGTACATTGCAAAAAACAGTTGGAGTCAAAGGTTTATGCAAGAATTAGGTTGTTTATTCATTTGCTTACAGTATTTCACATTACACAATATCTCACTATAATGTAGCGTTCATTGACTTTGAAATTATCTGTCAGTGATACAGTAAACAAGATACAACAACTGCTATGTACACTTTAGTTTTTGACAATATATACAATTTAGTACTTAAAGGAACACACTCCACTTTTTGGAAATAGGCTCATTCTCCATCTCCCTCAGAGTTAAAAATGCAGCGTCTTCTTTCTAGATCCGTACGTTAATAGGGCTCTGGAGCGTGATCTTACGGGATGGGCGTAGCCAGGATTTTTGGTTGAGGCGCCATATTAGCAGGCCAAACAAATGCTTGCTGTGTGGTCGGTTGTAATGTTAGATTGCACTACCGGCAAAGGAATAAGCTTGAAAACAGGCTCTCTTTTCATTGTTTCCTCACCTGGAAGCATCATGAGGGAGCTTATGTGTTGGATGTTACCAAAAGAAGGCGTCTAGCCTGGATAGCAGCTGTGAGACGAGCTGATATTCAGTTCTCTACCAGCCACAGATATCTGTTGGTGTGCTTCAGTATTTTCATTCTGGTAAGTTCTAAATAAGTTCATATTACTCTTTTTATTTTCAATGCGCTCTGAGGTCATAGCAAATTAGAACAAACATGCAGAACTACCTTTATTTATAGAGTTGCTAATTATTTGGCATTATTGCAGCAAACCAGCCTATGAAATGAATGAAACAAATCCTGACTGGGTTCCAACACTACACATGGGGCACTACAGTAGTTTTTTGCTAGATGTAATGTGACGCAAACCATGCAATCTAAGAGCTGCATCTTAGACTCCACAGGGCTCAGTTAGCACGTTAAGTGCTGAAGTTCATGATAGTACAATTAGAGAAAGAGTGAACAGTGGCTTATGTTTGCAAAGTTGCATCTGAACAGAACATGGGACTTCTGGAACAATGTTCTTTAGAAAGATCAAACAGAAGTGGTCAAGTTCAGCAATAGTGGGCAGCGCCAGATGTGTCAAACTAGCATATAAACACAAACGGCTCATACCAGCTGTCAAGCATGACCATGGAAAGGTGATTATTTGGGCTTTTTTTTTTTTTTTTTTTACTGCCACATATCGACCCTTGCGGTCACAGAACCAAAAAATGAACTACTCTGTATACCATCTGTCTAGTAGCTAAAGCTTGGTGGAAACTGGATTATTTAACAGGAGAATCATCCCAGCACCAAATCTACAACAGACTGACTGACCAGACCTCAACCAGACTGAAAGGTTGTAGTGAGACCTCAAGACAGCTGTGTATAAATAAATGTCTGCAAATCTCAATAAACAGGACTGCAGAGAGTCCTGTGAAAACTTTCTTTTTCACATGAGTGTATGAGTCTTGTCCAAGGTGTACCCAACTCTCGCCAAATGACTGCCGGGAAAAGCTCCAGTTCCCCCATTCTGGCTAGGAATTGCTTCCCAAAAAGCAATGTGTCACATGCAAAAATTGAAACAGCAGCCCATTCCAAATCTGTCCCTGGCACCATCTCTCATTTCACTCCATTTGCACATTCGTGTGGCGGGACTACTGCATTAAGTGTTGTTTCAAAGGAACCAATCAGGCATCCACACAGCAACACAGTGATGCGCAATGACTGAATCACTTTCTGTGTCAGTAGCGGACATTTCAGGTTGTCTTGGTAGCCTTTTAATAACAAAAAAAACAAAAAAAAAACACCCAGCACGCCTCTGCGGGCGTTTATCCTTCAAGCTCGGGTCCTCTACCAGAGGCCTGGGAGCTTGAGGGTCCTGCGCAGTATCTTAGCTGTTCCCAGGACTGCGCTCTCTGACGAATCGTTTATTCCCGGGATCTGCTGGAGCCACTCGCCTAGCTTGGGAGTCACCGCACCTAGTGCTCCGATTACCACGGGGACCACCGTTACCTTCACCCTCCACATCCTCTCGAGCTCTTCTCTGAGCCCTTGGTATTTCTCCAGCTTCTCGTGTTCCTTCTTCCTGATATTGCTGTCATTCGGAACCCTACATCGATCACTACGGCCGTCTTCTTCTGTTTGTCTACCACCACTATGTCCGGTTGGTTAGCCACCACCATTTTGTCCGTCTGTATCTGGAAGTCCCACAGGATCTTAGCTCGGTCATTCTCCACCACCCTTGGGGGCATCTCCCATTTTGACCTCGGGACTTCCAGGTTATACTCGGCACAGATGTTCCTGTACACTATGCCGGCCACTTGGTTATGGCGTTCCATGTATGCCTTGCCTGCTAGCATCTTGCACCCTGCTGTTATGTGCTGGATTGTCTCTGGGGCATCTTTACACAGCCTGCACCTGGGGTCTTGCCTGGTGTGATAGACCCCAGCCTCTATGGATCTTGTGCTCAGAGCTTGTTCTTGTGCTGCCATGATTAGTGCCTCTGTGCTGTCTTTCAGTCCAGCTTTGTCCAGCCACTGGTAGGATTTCTGGATATCAGCCACCTCCTCTATCTGCCGGTGGTACATACCGTGCAGGGGCCTGTCCTTCAAATTCAAATTCAAATTCAAATTTTATTTGTCACGTACACAGTCATACACAGTACGATATGTAGTGAAATGCTTGGACAACTGCTCGTGACCTAAAGAAAAAAAAGGAAAAGGCTATGAATAAGATAGGAAATAAATATGAAAAATTAAAAAGGGTAAATTTAACTAGGAAGGAATAAAATATAAATTAAGGTTAAAAATGAAATAACTGTACAACACAAATTAGAATGAAGGGTAAATTTAACTGGGAGAATAAGATAAAATATATAAATTAAAGTTGAAAATAAAATAACTGTACAACAAAATACACAATATAGAACTATATAAGAATGTATGAAGAAATCTAAATATAAATAAATATATACACAATAACAGCAGCTGTACAAGTATTAACCGGAAATGAAGAATATAGTGACCAGTGTTGTGCAAAAACAAAGTCCAGAAAGTCCAGTGTGTGTGTAAGAACCATATGTGTGGGTCAGTACTGTGTGGTGGTGTGATTGAGAGACCGTATCGCCTGCGGGAAGAAGCTCCTCCTCAGTCTCTCTGTGTTGGTCTTCAGGGAGCGGAATCGCTTTCCTGACCTCAACAGAGAGAACAGTCTGTTGTTGGGATGGCTGAGGTCCTTCACGATCTTCCTGGCCTTGGTCCAGCACCGCCTGCTGTAGATTGAGTGCAGGTCAGGGAGCTCGGAGCGGATGGTGCGCTCAGCTGACGCACAACCCTCTGTAGAGCTCGTCTGTCCTGCATGGTGCTGTTCCCACCATGATGGTTCCTCGTCTCCCTCCTCTTTCTTGGGTTTCTGCTGCCTGAGGTATTCACTGAGCACTCGGTCAGTTGGGGCCATCTTCCCAATGTATTCTTGGATGTTCCTTGTCTCATCCTGGACTGTGGTGCTGACACTCACCAGTCCCCGGCCCCCTTCCTTCCGCTTAGCGTACAGCCTCAGGGTGCTGGACTTGGGGTGAAACCCTCCATGCATGGTAAGGAGCTTTCTTGTCTTTATGTCAGTGGCTTCTATCTCCTCCTTTGGCCAGCCTATTACCCCAGCAGGGTACCTGATCACGGGCAGGGCGTACGTGTTGATGGCCCGGATCTTGTTCTTACCATTCAGTTACATATATATATGTAACACGCGGCGACACTAAAGCGGTCGCGCCAGAATGTCACGCTAAAAAGAAAGATTCTTTAAAATACAAGGGGGAGCAAGCGAGTCAGATACCACGGGCACAGAGAGGAAGCAGGTCTGATCAGAAACAGTTTATTACTAGGCCAGGGAGCACAAATAAAAACACCCTTAAAATGTACGTAATAAAATGTTGTCAATCTACTAAAACTAAATAAAACAATTCTAAAACCCGTAAAACTACCATTTTCTACATTCACTAACCCCCCCCTGCTATAATTATGCCACATGTTCATTATGGGTCCATCAGCAGGCCAGGAATTCCTTCTTTAGAGCAGAGTCCACGCCAGCCTCGTCTTCGGCAGACAAGAAAGAGCCTCCCATCTTCTTGTCCTTCCGCTGGCCCATCACTTCCCAGCCCGGCTTGCGTTCTGCACCCGAATCCATCATGCGACCACCGCCACAGCTCCCCTTGCGTCGGTGTCCTGTAAAATAACAAATAGGGGCCAGAACAATGGTCCCAGAAGCGGCCCTGGCTCATGGCCATGACGACCCTCTCCCAATCCAGCTGCACCCAGTAAACAACAGTAGAGACCCTACTCACAACCTCTGCCCTGCTGCCAATCACACGCGTTGTCTCTTACTGTTGCCGTTCCATGAGGTCAGGACTGGGTCGCCGCGTCACGCTGGCCATCTCGCATTAACCTTCCAGTCTGGGGCCTCTCTCCTTCAGTGCTCAGCTAGCCTGTTTTTAAAAGGTCTTTACACAGCTGATAGGCCACCTCTGGACACACCCCTGCCTCAGCAGGTGGTCCCTATCAGCTAATTTGTCCCATGTGCAGCCAGTCCACAGTGGATAAAAACCATGTCACATAAAACACTAAAAACCATGCAATAGAAACAGAATAAAACCATGCAAATAAAACGACACTCATAAATAAACACTAAAAATCAGAATAAAAACAATATACAAGATAAATACAAATTTCCACTGTGTGACATAAAATTTTCTGTGGTCATCATTTTCTGTGGATCTTTGGTTACCATGTAGATGCAAAATAAAGTGCAAAATCTCTTTCATGATCAGGGTGGTGTGCTTAAAATCATTTTTTTTAAAAAAGAAAAAGTGCGAAATCAAACATTTGAAGGTACCCACTGTGGTGATGCCTCGTGAATAAGAAAAGGGAGCAGTTGAAAGTAGCTTACACTTAGTTCCTGTTTCCACTGGAGAAAGACAAGGTGGTTTTTACTTAATTCTTTAATAAAGAGACCACAAATATGAGTCCACATAGAGTTACACCCATCACTTATTTGAAGAGTGTAGGGAAGAGACTGGAATTGGGCCAAAATTAGAATGATTATTGTGATTACAGTAATTACCTAGAAAAGTTAAATTTACTGATCACTCAACATTTGAGTGTCTCATCTTTAAACATTAAGATTCTCACCTTAAAGGGCAATTATGACTTGGAATCAATCTAGAAGCATCTCTCCAAGAACATTATAAAATCCAACCTGAAGTGGTTGCACAGGGAGCTTGGCTCAAGGGTGACACTGAGGACTCACTGAGTAGATAGTTACAGGCATCAGAATCTTTGGCCAGATTTCATTGGTTGGAAAAATGAGTCAAGCAGTTTTTTGGTGTTTTTTTTCTTTCTTTCTTTTTTCCACCTTTATGGTCAGTAAGAAGTGTCATGGTCCCTCAGTACTCCCAGGCTAATTTAATTGGGTTTATTTTCTGTTTGTCTCTCTGCCTTAGATTTCTCTCCCGTCTCTCCATCTGTGTTTGTGTGTTGTGGTATGTGTTTGTGGGTGGAACTCCTCTCGAGTTCCTGCCTCTGGCTTGAAATACCTGTGGCAATCACCCAGTCATTGTGTGCTTCAGTTTACTGTAAATAAACCTGTAAATAAACCTACTAAACCTGGATATCCAAGCCTTGTACATGAGTCCAACCCGCCTATTGACTGCTATAGAATGATTCAGCAATAAAATGAACTCTAATCCTGTTCACAGGAGGCCCAGTTGGACCAGAAAGAGCGGTCGTTCTGCCACATGACTAGATCGCCGAGGAGATCACAGTAAAAGTAAAAGATCACGCAGCCATCTCATCCTCCAGAAAACTGGTCTCCATGTTTCTCAGAGCCGCCAGAACAATCCTTGCCAACTCCCAATGTGCTCACAGGTGAGTTGAGCAACTATGCAGGATTTATCACTCAATGGTCACTGATTTCAGACAACCAAAGAAAATGTATGGAAGTGGCCAAAAGTAGAGAGCACAGAACGGATGACAGCGGGGTGCATGGAGCTTGGCTGGACTTACCTCCGAGTGCAGAAGAAGGTTAACGGCAGGTGAATGCTTTTAATGTGGCCAAAAAGCCCATTTCATTGCATCCTGCTCCTTGGAGCCGAAAAGACTTGCTTGTCAGTAATGGTCGGGGAACTGGCAGGTAAAAATCAGAAAGACTCTTCCCTACCACGACTCATGAGTCCTGCAAAAGTTTCAATAAACACCTGCTCTCAAGCACTTCAGGCGTTAATAGACTCAGAGGCAGAACAAAGTTTGTTGTGTTCTTCCAGGCCTTCTCTACGTTCCCTCCACGGTCCTTGAAAGTTATAATATGATTGATCTCATTAAAAAAAATTAACAAAATTAACAAAAACTATTTTCCAATCTCATGAAAGAACAGTGTCAGACCTGAATACACTCCTTGAGTATTATGTTTAAATGGATCATGTTTACATTTTTACAGTTCCAGCAATGATGTCTTTGACTGCTTGATTGTAGTTTGTGTTAATTACTACAATCTACATTCACAGGACTAATCAAAGGTCCCTAGTTCATGACTGGGAGGAGATACAAATTCCTTGGAGGGTTATGTCTGGTGAAAAAAATATATATGACCAAATCATGTAGAAGCATTGCTGTGCAAAAAAAGACTTATTCAAAAGATACTATTAATTATAACTAAAAGGTGCCTCAGGGTAAGACATTGGGTTTGTTCAGCAGGTTCATGCATTAAAAACAACAAACTGCAGACATGCTAACTGTAACTGAAGTATTTTATTAGTAACAGTAATGGACTGGTTTTATTCAGCAGTTTTCTTCTCTAGCAGACAAAATGAACCAGCCACATAACCTCGTCCTTTGAAAGCACTGGCCAACTGGTTTTGTGTCGAGTTTGCATGTTCTCCCTGTGCCTAATGTACTGTGCAAAGTTATGTAAATTAGATCAACTGATGATTCTAAATTGGCCATGGTTGTGCATTTCAGGTGAATGGTTGTCTGTCTTTGTGTTAGCCCTACATTATTACTAGTCATCTTTTCAGGCTGTACACTACTCCTTTGAGAGTCATGACCATCATGACCTTGATGTGGATTAATGGTTAGAAGGATGGATGGCAGCACAAACCAGGAACCGGTTATGTTGTTTTTGCTACGAAATATATTTTGTAAATTCTATTAAATCGCTCAATGAAACCCGCTGTTGGTTTACTGAAGACAGTCCTACTAGAAATGAGTGGATTAATTTGATATCCATTATATTTGTTATGGAAAGAATAACATTTAGACTGAAGTCGCAGGCAGACTCGTTTGAGGAATACTGGTCGAAATGGTTGAACTATATACAAGAGGGAAGGCCTGATTTTCTATAATCTCGTATTTCGTGCCCCCTTTTTTATTTATTTATTTTGGGTTTTTTTTTTGTTTTTCCCACTGTTGTTCTGTTACTAAATTGTACTGTTGTATCCCTTGTATAAAAAAGAAAACCAATAACACATAAATGAAAAAAAAAAATCATTCGATGAACTGTTCTTTTAGAAGGGACAGCAAAAGAGTCACATGTCAAAAGCCCACAGTTATGGGAGTCTGGATAAAACCTCGAGCAGCCTAGGATGACAGAGCAAGTTTAGAACCACGTTGTTGATATCTGTTATTTCTATTATAGGATTTATTTAGCTTGCCATGAAAAATAAATCCCCGGCCATGTTGGAAATAGTTATGGTACACTCATGTGATCTTAATGAAGATGAGCTACACTGAACTGATTAAATTAGAAGCAGTGACTTGAGCTGAAGGCAGCTTACTAGGAAAGAGTCGAGGCATTTGACGATGTTTATGGGGTTCAACAAAATCTAATTGTGTTTAAGTTGATGTGTCAATAATTCCAGAACCCTTTGAGTAATTGACATCCAACTAATCTTTTGGTACAATATGATCAAAGGGCTCTGTAACCCTCTCAGCCTTTTCCACAGTAAATCCATTCCACTTATGCTGGCTGCCTGAATGGTGCAAATGTCAGTATTTGTTTATCTGGGTGGACTATGGTGACAAGCAAGAAGATAGAATAAAGACATAAGAAGAAAGGGTGAAGTGGAATACTGTTTTCTATTTTGTGTCAGTTGACTGCCTCTCCGTGTTGATTTATAATGTGCTCAATCAAATGTTATTTAGTTTGGTGGGGGTATTAAGAAACTGCAGAGAATGATTATCACTGTGAGTAGCTTCTTAAACTAATTGTTTATTCATTTACAGAGGGTGAATAATGGGAGAGAAAAACACCAGAAGACAGATGAGCATCTCTCCTATGCACACAGAATCTCACACAAAGATTGGAAACCAAAGCCAACAAAAGCACAGCAGATGCAGTAAACAGCCACAGACAAAGAGGAGGCTGCAGTCAAACAAACATTTTATTATCGAAGATATTATGCCAGTCCATTTTTATGTGTGTTCCTCAAGCTCAGGTCCTCTAACAGAGGCTTGGGGTTTATTATATAATGAATTCTTCATTAATTACTGTCTTCCAATTGTGCATGCGCACATGTACAAGCTGGTTTAACGGTTTCATGAACATGATTAAGAAATCTTTTCTAATTTTTTTTAATAATACAAGCTAAGGATGTTGTATGCTGCAAATAAATTGAGCAGTGGCTCAAAGATTTGAATTCTTTGACCTCAGCTTACAAGGTCAACATTCATTACATTTGTGTCTTTACGGTTTATCTGCACAAAGTGTGACTTGTCTAGTTCAGTCACTTGTGGGAGAGTAAGGCAGTTGAAGCAGAATCTTATCGCTCGAGCATTTAGCGGCAGAATTTAACAGCAATTAAAGCTGCAAAACTTCTGCCACTGAAGCTGAAGTGCCAGACATTGTGCTAAATCTACAACGTTTTTAATTCTGCGTAATTTACATCAGCCTTTACTGACTTTTAGTCTTTGTTTCTACCTTTATTCCAGTAATGCTGTGTGTCTTGAGAATATACTATTAGCTCTTAATCAGTGGAAGACACTGGCATCACTGGTAAGGATGTCTGTGTCTTTCAGCTGCTGAAGAGCAATATCAAGTCCCATAGGGTACTAACATGCTGGTGTTTTTTTTTTAACCCGCACAGAAGATATGATCCACACATCAAATACAACTGTATCACACAGACTACCACTGATGATGTATCAGTTGATGGTGTAAATAGATACTAAATAGAGGTGTTTTGCTAAAAAAAAAACAATAAAAAGAAGCAGTAAGACCTTTTTCCAGCCTTTACTCTGTGCTGAATGCCTTCTAAAGCTTAAAGCTGTCTCAATTTCCAAAACAATGATCTCTTATTCGTAAGATATCTCTAATGTCTTATTTTCTCTAAATTCTCCAACTGAATACCTCAGAGAAGTTAAACCCATGTTTTGTTTTGTTTTTCTGAAAAGTACTTTTTGTCTAAAGACTTTGCCCTTCTGACTTTCTTTGTAACTTGATTTGTAAAATAGTGACAGGGAGAGGGATGCCCATAACACAGTAATGCCACTCGGTGACTCTGCCTCAATCATGAGATATTTTGGTTTCGTTACTACTGGATGGCTATCATGACCTCTGTTCAATATGGAAAGTTTTTTTTTTTTTTATCAATAACTTATGACTTACTACTTAGAAGCTAGGCCTGTTCTACAAAGTCCTGCTTTATTATCTATTTGACTCTAATGGACTGTTATTTACAATCATCCTATTATAGTTAATAAAACTTGAAACTAGGACCTAGCAACTGAGTCCATGAACCCATTAGGAAAATATTAACTGAGGTCAGAGAGCAGGTGGCATGTACGGCCATTTCCCATAGCTCTTATCTTAAGATCTTAGATCTTATTTTTGCAACCAGAGGAATAACTCTCTCTCTCTCTCTCTCGGCCATTTGAAACAGTGAAGTTTTAAGGTACTTAAGCATTTGCTTCACTTTTTCGACAAATTATATCTGTCATTTAATGCTACGCAAGCCATAATTTATTAGATCATATAGTATATTCTGTTTTAGACATAGCTGGTAGAATGAGATTGATATTGAGATTCCTTTTTTTTATGTCCCAAGTAGAAACAAAACAAAACAGTTCTTATGTTTGTTTTGTTAATTATGTTGTTTATTAGTGGTATTACTGGCAGGAATATTTGTATTATAGTCCCTGGATGCCTATTAAACAGTCTTGATGAGCTGAGAGTAGAGTAACATAGTAACCACACAGTTAAAAGCCCCTTATCTAGTAGGATTCGTTAACAAGCAGTCAACCAGCAGTGAGGTATAAGAAGCAAACAAGGCCAAACCCATAAAAAGGATGGAACAGTATGAATGAAGGTACAAAGACAATCTGGCCAATCAAAAACATGATTGATATCTACGCAGCATACTAGATAAGTAATGAGGGAATGAACAGCAGGTGAGGTGGTTGTCAGATGGAAGGAACACAGTTAACTGCAGGGCACGTGGGAGTGGCTACATCTGAAACCACAGGAAACAGAAAAGTAACAAGAAGATGAATTAATGAAAAAAAGCTTAGAAGCTTTGGGTGTCAATACTGAGGAAAAGTTCAGTTTAACAATATATTTAGTATCAGTTGCTACTAGCTCTGCTCTTTTAAATCTCAGATGTATATCTCCATCATAATTAATTATGTGCAAGTGTTATATTCAAAGTATTTCCCAATCAGTCATTGGTACATAATTACACATTAAATACTGTCATTGTAGTAAGTGATTTTTGTAAACAACAACTGGACAAGAACAAATGGCAAATCTCTCAACAGTCATTAAAAAGTCTTTAGTTTCGGAGTTTTCAAAAGCCTCTGTCCAACAATATGTTTTAATCTCACAAGCAAATCATTTTCATCTTCCAAGTAATTAAGTCAAAGCATTTTTTAAAGCCTTGCATAATTTCTGCCGTCTGAAATGCAAGGATCATAAAGACGATTTACAGTCTAAATAAACAGCTGGAGGAACAATTTGCAAATAATTAGGTTTATGATATGCATATAAAAACAAAATCTCAGATTGAAAGAAGTGAATATGGGCAAAGGGTCACCAATCTGCAAAAAGATGCAAATTATAGAACAATTTTAGACTAATGTTGCTCGACATAAAATTGCAAAGACTTTGATGACATCATGTACTGTAGATCAGTATTGGATGGCCATGATTTTCAGACTTGGATGGCAGTGCATTCAAAAACAAGCATGATTATGTCATAGAAACACTGCATGGGCTCAGGAACACCTCCAGAAATCACTGTCTCTGAACAAAGTAGAATGTGCCATCCCCAAATCCAGGTTAAAATTGCAAAATAAAATTGCAAGGAAGCCTACGCAAACACGATCCGGAAAGGCTGCTATCTTCTCCGAGCCAAAGCTCATTTGAGGCAAAGTGGAAAACTGTTCTGTCTGTCTGTGTGGTCAGACAAATCAAAATTATGAATTCGTTTTTGTAAATTATTTCATCCTAAGGACTAAAGAGAAAAAAAACATTCAGCTCTTTCATCAGGAAAAGGACCATCAATGCTGAAAGGTTTACATATGCTTCCATCCAGATCATATCATTTTCAGGGAAAGCCTTATTCTGCGTATTTCTGCAAGAAAGTGCTAAACCATATACTAAAGCTATCAGCAGACCAGTGTGGGTGCTGAACTGGCACGCCTATAGTCCAGATCGTACACCATCAGAAAAGATTTGTCATATCATGAAACAAAAAATATGACAAAAATTATGAGGACTGTTGAGCAGCTAGAATCCTAAATCAAACAGAAACGAGACATTTATGTTTGTGGACCTAAGGGTGGATGTTACTCAGTGGTATATCAAACTTTTCAAACAACTTTTTTGACACGTGTTGCTGCCATCATATTCAATATATAAAAAACATGGGTCTATGAGATTTACACATTCTTGGATTCTCTAGAATTGTATTTTACTGTATGTGATTAGAATATTAAATATAGATTTGATTACATGTTTAAAATCCACCAGGTCTGTACACATGTTCTCCAGGTTTATATGATTTTTTTAAATTGTTTGGGTTATAATCCATCCAAAGTTTATTTGGCCAAGTTTTCAAATGAGGCATGATTATTGCTGCCCTTTTCAAAATAAAAACTCTCTCATCACTCCTTTGATGAATGAAGACATTCACTTTTTCAGCTGAGAATGTATGACAGTGAAGTAATAGTTTTATCTGCCATTTGCTAGAGCTGAATGACTGTCTACTGTTAATTATTATTATAGAGACACATAAGGTGTTGTCATAGTGCTAAACACTTACTTTAACTTAAGTAGGTTGTGTTTCTCTGTTAATTGTATTAATCAAAAATTACATATGTAAAGTCAGTATTGTAGGTTTTAGATCAGATTGAAAGAAGTAAATATGGGCAAAGGGTCACCAATCTGTAATCCACCTTAAAAAAGTCACAACAGCTACGCAACATAGTAGGAGCTCTGCCCTGCATCAGTTTCTATAAACGTTTAAAATTTGACAATTTACTATTATTTACAGTAACTGGCTTTCTAAATTGAACATTTCTAAGAGATCACCATTAAGTAACAGCTCATGTAAGTAACAGCTGTGCCAAGACTTTCCACAAGAACATCTACGCAATAAACGTAAGAACTCATATAGTCGCTTGATTAGTCCATACTTTTTCATTAAAGTTCAGTGGTTTGCACAATCTAATTTCAGTTAAGGAATATTGCTTGCTTATAGAGCTGGAAGCTGCAACTTTGATAGTACCCACTAAAGCAGCATGTGGTTCTTATATATCTCCTGTTAACAGCCTCTGCACCAGGTTCCCATTAAACACAGGCTGATCCCAGGATTCCTCACTCTGCTCTGCGTATTAAGATTATTGCACTGTGAGATCACCAAGAGACATCTTAAATCTTCTGAAAGCTAGTTTTGTTGCTGTCTCGGAGACTCCATTATCTCTGAATTAGTCTCTCAGTACCCTAAAATCTTGAAACCTTAAGGAGCTGCAACACTTTGGGAGTATTTATTTATTTTAGATTCTCAACCATCCATTTATAAAATTCAGGGTCACCAGGGGCAAGAGCCAGGGTAAAACTTGGGCAGTTTGCCAAGCTGTTGCAAAGCAAATACATATGTTAAATTCATTAGAATTACAGATTAACCAATTAACTCCACGCATATCCTAGGAGAACATGCAAGCTCCACACCCCAGACTGAATTTGAACCCAGGACCTTCTTGATGTGAAGTGCCTGTGCTAACCAGGTCAGGTCAGAGTATGAGTTGTTGAGGTCATATTACCCAAAACAGCAGGATTTTCGATGCTGTGTTGCCATTAGAACT
Organism: Haplochromis burtoni; assembly: GCF_018398535.1. Lineage (NCBI taxonomy): Eukaryota > Metazoa > Chordata > Actinopteri > Cichliformes > Cichlidae > Haplochromis > Haplochromis burtoni. The sequence continues at coordinate 1,134,708 of NW_024582467.1, forward strand.
GCCGGTATCACTGTGGCTGAGCTCTATGAATTATCTTTTATTCAGAAAAAAAAAAATATGCTAGAAACATTCCTCATAGATTTTGGTGAATATTAATATTATAGCATCATGCAGTTGCTGCAGATTTGTGAGCTGCACATCCATGATATGAATCTCCCATTTCAAGACATCCCAAGAGCACTCTAGTGACTGTGGAGGCCATTTGAGTACAATGAAGTTATTGTCTTGTTCAAGATCCCAGGTATGTTACCTTGCTGGAAACAGTCATCCAAAGAGGGCTACAATACACAGGTAAGCTCAGTTGATACCAAGAAGATCAAAGTCTGTTGAGAAAATATTACACCACACCACCTTTGAGTACCGACCCTGGTGTTGGGGTTGTTACTCAAAAAACCCTTACTTGCTACTTGTTACTTTTTCTTAAAAGTAATACAGTATGTGACTTAGTTGTTTGCTTGAGAGAGTTGCATGCCCATGTAGGGTTTTGAGGCAAATTTAACTGACCCATCCAACTACCAGCCAATAAGCTGCTTCAGCACAACATGGAAATTCCTGTCAAGCATCATATTGGCAAAATGAACAGGCAATACACGAGTGGTGCACAGAACGGAATTGACAGGGACACCCGAAGGGCTAAACACCAGCTATTGGTAGACAGAGCAGTCCCAAACTGTTCATCGCCTGGACTGACTATAAGAAAGCCTATAACTGTCAGTACTCTCAGTATGAAGCGCCTTGAGGCGACTTATGTTGTGATTTGGCACTATATAAATAAAATTTAATAGAATAGAATTGAATTATAACTCTGTGCCTCACACATGGATCCTTGAATGCCTAGAATGATACAAGATCAATGGGAACCTAAAAGCCTTCATCAAAAATTCAGTGGGGATATGGTGAACAACACTAGAGGCCAACATCAAGCCAATTGCACAAGTTGCCATCGAGTGCAGGATTTACCAAGGAGAAGCTCTGTCCCCACTGCTGTTCTGCATGAACCTGAACCCCTTTATCAACTATGGAATGGAGCAAAGATCAGCCACCTCCTCTTCATGGATATCAAGCTGAACAAGACATTGACACTCTGAGACTGCACACAAAGCGGAAGGAAGGAGGCCCAGGAACTAGTAAGTGTCAGAACCACTGTCCAGGATGAGACAGTGAACATCTGTGAGTACATCAAGAAGATGGCTGATAGTATGCTTAGTGAATACTTCAGGTGGCATAAACCCAAGAAAGAGGAGAAGCAGAGACATAACAATCATGGAAGGATGGTATGGGTATGTACCACCGGCAGATAGAAGAAGTTGCTGACATCCAGAAATCCTACCAGTGGCTAGACAAAAGTGGACTAAAAGACAAGCACAGAGGAACTAATCGTTGCAGGACAGGGACTCAGGGACAAGCTCTAAGCACAACATCCAGGCCGGGGTCTAGAGGGGTCTACCACACCAGGTGCAAGCTGTGCAAAGATGCCCCTGAGACAATCCAGCACATACCAGCAGGATGCAAGATGCTCGCAGGCAGGGAATACATGAACACCATAACCAGGTGCCCGGCATAATATGCAGGAACATCTGTGCTGAGTATGGCATTGAAGGACCACACCATCCAGCTGGCCGAGTTCTTCTCGGTTCACCGCATGGACAGGATGGGACTCGGGGAAGTCAAGGGGAGGCGGCGTGTGTTTAATGGTGAACAACAATTGCTGCAACAGTGCGAGTGTTGTTCCTGTCACAGGCTCCTGCACACCAAATCTGGAACTGCTGTCCATCATGTGTCGTCCTTTTTATCTACCTTGGGAGTTTACATCGGTCATTATAAGTACCGTTTATATTCCACCACAAGCGGACACGGTCAGTGCCTTATGCGAGCTGCATGAGACACTCACACAGCACCAGACACAACACCGGGACGCCGCGCTTATTGTGACGGGGGACTTTAGAATCAGAATCAGAATCAGAATGGGGTTTATTGCCAAATGTTGAGCAGGTTTACAACATTAGGAAATTGCTGCGGTGCTTCAGTGCAAACATGGTGTCATAAATGACACTTAAATAGACATGGAAAAAATAAAAGTAGGGATAAGAATTAAAAGTGCTACGTGCCAACCTCAAATGCGCAGCGCCGAACTTTCATAAACTTTCATAAACTTTCATAAACATATCACCTGCCCCACCAGAGGTGAAAGGACACTGGACCACTGCTACACTACGGTCAAGGACGGCTACAAGGCACAATCTCACCCTCCGTTTGGGAAATCCGATCACGCCGCCATCTTCCTCATGCCAAAATACAAACAAAGGCTGAAACAGGAAGTTCCGGTTCAGAGGAAGGTCGCGCGCTGGATGGACCAATCGGTGGCCGTGTTACAGGACTCACTCGATGACGCAGACTGGACATGTTCAGAAACAGCTCCGATGATGACGCCAACGTGTTTACGGAAGTGGTTGTGGGATTCATCGGGAAACTAGCAGATGATACCGTGGAGATAAAGAATATCACAACGTTTCCCAGCCAGAAGCCGTGGGTGGATAAAACCATCTGCAACACTCTGAGATCCCGCACCGCTCCCTACAACACGGGACTCACGACGGGGGACATGGACCTGTACAAAGCCGCGTCATATAACGTGCGGAGGGCGGTGAAAGAGGCGAAGCAGCGCTACGGGAGGAAACTAGAGTCACAACTCCAACAGAGTTACTCTAGGAGCCTGTGGCGGGGATTAAGGTCAATAACGGATTATAAAGCACCAACAACCGGTATGACGAACGCGGACGTGACTCTGGCAGACGATCTGAACACTTTCTATGCTCGCTTCGAGGCTGCAGCCAAAGACACTAACGATGCTAACGCTAGCGGTGCTAACGGCTGCAGACAGGAAGATACTGCCAGCACCGGAAACGTGCTCATCATCTCCCAGCATGACGTGAGGAGAGCCTTTAAGAGAGTGAACACCAGGAAAGCAGCAGGACCGGACGGCATCTCAGGTTGTATCCTCAGAGTCTACGCATACCAGCTAGCACCTGTGTTCACTGAGATATTCAACATCTCTTTATCTCAGTCGGTGATCCCCACATGCTTCAAGGAGTCCATCATTGTTCCTGTCCCGAAGAAACCCCACCCTGCTTCTCTCAATGACTATCGCCCTGTAGCCCTCACCTCAGTAGTGATGAAGTGCTTTGAACGCCTGGTCAGAGACTTCATCGTTTCTTTACTACCAGACACACTGGACCCACTACAGTTCGCTTACCGTCCAAATCGTTCCACAGACGATGCCATCTCTCATCTCCTCCACACATCACTCACTCACTTGGACACTAGAAGGGGGAATTATGTTAAAATGCTCTTCATAGACTACAGCTCTGCATTTAATACCATAATTCCCTCCACACTCACCACCAAGCTGGAGCATCTGGGACTCAGCTCATCTATGTGTCAGTGGATCTCCAACTTTCTAACTGGCAGACCACAGGTAGTAAGGATGGGTGGACATGTCTCAGCCTCCATCACTCTTATCACTGGAGCCCCCCAGGGGTGTGTTCTGAGACCCCTGCTGTACTCTTTGTACACATATGACTGTGTGGCCACTACCAGCTCCACCACCATCATTAATTTTGCTGACGACACCGTGGTGGTGGGCCTGATCTCTGATAACAACGAGACGGCCTACCTGAAGGAGATTAAGAATCTGGAGAACTGGTGCCAGAGGAACAACCTCCTTCTAAACGTCAGTAAGACAAAGGAGCTGATAGTGGACTTCAGCACCAAGCAGGAGAGGAACTACCAGACCCCCATCATCAACGAGTGCCCAGCGGAGAGAGTGGACAGCTTCAAATACCTCGGAGTTCACATCACGCAGGACCTGTCATGGTCCTGTCACATCAACACTGTGGTGAAAAAGGCCCGACAGCGTCTCTACCACCTCAGACGCTTGAGAGACTTCCGACTGGCCTCCAAGTAGCTCAGGAACTTTTACTCGTGCACCATAGAGAGCATCCTGACGGGAAACATCTCAACCTGGTTCGGAAACAGCACCATGCAGGACAGACGAGCTCTACAGAGGGTTGTGCGATCAGCTAAGTGCACCATCTGCTTCGAGCTCCCTGACCTGCACTCAATCTACAACAGGTGGTGCTGGACCAAGGCCAGGAAGATCGTGAAGGACCTCAGCCATCCCAACAATGGACTGTTCTCTCTGTTGAGGTCAGGAAAGTGATTCCGCTCCCTAAGGACCAACACAGAGAGACTGAGGAGGAGCTTCTTCCCGCAGGCAATACGGTCTCTCAATCACACCACCACATAGTACTGACCCACACATATGGTTTTTACACACACACTGGACATTCTGGACATTTGTTTACACTAGTGGCCACTGCACAACTACACTGCGTGGTCATCTAATCTAATCACTTTATCACAAGTCACTTAAATAAATCACTTTAAGAATATTTGCACTGCACAAGACACTTACACATGTGGATTGCACAACCCTGGACATTATATTTCTTCATACCATTTAGTACTAACTTTAATTTTTATATTTTATTTTATTCTTTTCCTAGTTAAATTTACCCTTCATTTTAATTTGTTGTTGTACAGTTATTTTATTCTTAACTTTAATTTTTATATTTTATTCCTTCCTAGCTAAATTTACCCTTCATTTTAATTTTCATATTTATTTCCTGTCCTATTCATAGTCTTTTTTTCTTTAGGTCACGAGTAGTTGTCTAAGCATTTCACTGCATATCGTACTGTGTATGACTGTGTACGTGACAAATAAAATTTGAATTTGAATTTGAAGTCGCAAGGTCAAAATGGGACATGCCCCCTAGGTGTCACGACTGGGACAGCAGTCGAGTGAAGGTGAGAAAGGAGGATCCAATAGCAGACAGTGGCGGAGGTGCAAATGGGTTTTATTTACAGTGCACAAAACCAAGGTATGGGCAGAATCGAACATAAACCTAAACTGGGAAAACTAATACAAAAAGGAGGACACGGAGCAAGGAGCAGAGAGACATGGAGAAACACGGAATAATGCTGAGTACGCTGAGTACGCTGAGTACGCTGAGTACGCTGAGTACGCTGAGTACGCTGAGTACGCTGAGTACGCTGAGTACGCTGAGTACGCTGAGGTACACAGACAACGCGACGAGGAGCACAGGCAGACACGCAGCATAAATACACACACCAGGTAATCAGGAAATGGCAGACAGGCGGGGACACAGCTGGAACTAATGGACATAACGAGATACAAACCTACAAAGTAAAACCGGAAACTCACAGACTGTTTTACACTACCAACTCGGGGACGCGAACAGAACACAGAGGAGAGACACAGGTAGGGATGATAGAAACACACAACTCAAACCCTAAGAACAAATACAAAATTGGAATAAACTAGAAAAATGATAATAATAAACTTAAAGCGCTGGGTCACCGACCCAGGACCATGACACTAGGGTGGTTGAAAATGACCGAGCTAAGATCCTGTTGGACTTCCAGGGCAGAAACACTGATGATGGTTAACCAACCAGACATAGTAGTGGTGGATATCAAGCTATACCAAGTGACAATTAATTCAGGAAAAAGGAAGATGAGAACTCAAAAAGTACCAGGGGCTAAAAGAGGATCATGAGAAGATGTGCAGGGTGAATGCAACAGTGATCCCTGTTGTAATTGTAGCACTCGGGGCAATTTAATGTTTAAATTTAACATTGTTGGCTGCAGTGCAGTCATGCCTACTGGGCTGCATTGTGCAACAATAAAAAAAAAAACCTAAGGCATTGTAGGGCATTTAAAAAAACATCTTTACCACCCTTTTCTTTTGTTTCTTAGTTTTCTAGACGTGAACCTAATGTGAGGCTCGATTTTTGTGATTTAGATCAATTTGGATATTTTATCGGATAAATGAATGATCCTCCCAAGATGGATACATCTTAACCCTTGTATGGTGTTCGGGTCTGTGAGACCCGTTTTCAGTTTTTTTCAAAAGACAAATTAAACAATCAATTATTTGTTCAACCTGAAATTCATTGGCTTTGGCTTTTTTTCTGTGAAGAACATAAATCCGAACAAATTTTCAATGACTGCATACTGTACCTCCTCCTACGCATTTGCATTACATACAAGGTGTTCGGGTCCATTGGACCCAGGTCTAACAAAAGTGTTGAAAGTGTAGGTCCTGTGTTCCCACACTCTGTCTTCCTCCTTTCTGGTGCTGCTGATAGTGTTTTTGCTCCTGCACAAAGTTGCAACATTATTGAAAATTCAACTATCAACACCGTCTGCTCTTACATCTCGCACATTTTACCCTCTTTCTTGAGGTATCCAAATTTTATTTTCTCATAGCCTGTCCCACATGAAAATTAGGGGCATAATACTATAAATAAGACTTTGCCAATATGGTTCCTTATCACAACTGATCAATATGGCCAAAGGATTATCTGCTGCGATGACTTTGCAATTGATTTTGGAAGAGAGAGGAGCTTCTGATGATAATGTCGAGGAAAAGGTTTCAGAATATGAGGATCACATTTCAGAGAACATGAGGACATGAGTCTGACAGTGACTTTGAAGAAGAGGATGAGGTTGAGCACCATTTCATAACAAAACGAAGACAAGTACCCCATCAGTAGCAAGCTCCAGGACCAGAACAGGCCCATCAGACAGCAAGTGAAGAAAAATGAATGTAAAAAATGGTGAAATTGAATGGTCTTCTTGCCCAAGAAATGAGCCAGCCTGCAGAGTTGCTAATGTAATAAGGATGCAACCAAGGCCAACACGGCTGGCAGTTACTCATGTGCAGGACATCAAGTCTTCATTTGCGATTTTCAGCCAAGATTCCATCCAAAAAATTATTCTGGATTGCAGTAATCTAGAAGGAAGGTAAGATGGACCAAATTGATCTACATGCCTACTGTGGGGTTCTTTTCCTTGCTGGAGTTTTCAGGTCCAAAGGGGAATCCACAGAATCTCTGTGGGATGCAGAAACCGGCAGAGAACTTTTCCGTGCATCAATGTCTCTGGAAAACTTCCACAAAATTTCCAGGATTTTCCGTTTTGATAACCGAGACGACAGACCAGCTCGATGGCAGAGAGACAAGCTAGCTGCCATCAGGACAGTGTGGGATTAGTGGGTGCACCGCCTCCCCCTGTTTTACACCCCTGGGCCTAATGTCACCACTGATGAGCAGCTGATGCCATTTAGTTGTGAAACATATTGCTTCATGTGTAAATGCGTTGTGTCTTTCCACTCACTCCACTTGATTATAACTGATTTTATTTTTTTATAACACTTTATTAAAAAAAACGAGAAGCACATTAATTCATAAATGTGATCCAATAAAGGTAAAGGGAAAAAATGAACCATGTTTGCTGTTCATATGGCTTGTAATTGGGATGAAGTAAACATCTGTTGAGTAATTTAACATAAAATTGTTTGATAGTGTTAATTTGGAAAGCCAAAACTCTAGCGGGTCCACCAGACCCATGAACACGGTTAAGACAAGCAGTCAGAATACTCAAAGTCCTTCAACAAGTCGTTTTCTCACTGAGTGCTTCAGCTCATTATCCATATTTGTCACTTGGTCGCACACACTCCAAGGCAAGTCTGCTCTTTGTCAGCTGTTTGACACGTTCTTCACCAGTGGGAATGCTGGTACTCTTCATTTCCATGGTGACGCTGAACATAACAAGTTTGCTGTCTTTCTGTGTCTATGATCAAGAGAGACTGAAAAAACTGATATCATGTTTGCAACAGACACACATGTGGGTTTCTGTGCATTGTTTCTATGCATGACTTTCTTGCTCCTTTCCACTCATACGTGAACACAGAGGTTAAAATACACAAAGTCACAGTAAAACAACACACAGGCATGTTTTTAATTACCACTAATAGCCAGCATGCACACACTTCCCTTGTTAGCTGAAGTCTGAGTAGTTTGTGGGGAGCAGCTTAATGATTTTTAAACAGAGGAGGAACACCAAAGTGAATAAGGAGCCAAGCAGAAGACCCCGACACAATTTCTCTCATTGAGCTGTGGAAACATATTGTACATGTAGCAGGGTAGAGTGTGAGAAAAAGAAAAAAAAAAAAAAAAAAAAATATATATATATATATATATATATATATTTCTTAAATGATTAGCACATATGAAACTGGCAGGGAGGGATGTGTCCATGATGATCCTTAAATGAACAATGCTGTTTTAGTTATGACAAAACAATTTCCGAATAAACATGAAATGATAATGATTTACTTTGTGTTAAGCCTCACACAGAGATGTGCACTTCACAGTGGGTTGGTTCTTATCTGTGACTCACAAAGGCTCGTTGTCTAAGCAGAAAACATCTAAATAGTTTCCAGAAAGTTATTCTGTAAAAATAACCAAACCAATATTGCTGCTGTTTACTTATTTACTGTAAGCAGTTACTAAAGAGTTAATTGACAGACTAGGTAATTTATTATGACCAAATGCATTCACGCTCTGAGCTACTGTGTTCTGTTCTTCTCAGTGTAAACTGCTGTATCAATCCTCTCTAAAGGAGAGAAAGAAATACAGTCTCTACCTAGTATGCAAACAGTAATTAGCCTGTATCACATGACAGTTTGGTGTTTCATTTCTTATCTTGGTCAGTTTCAGAGGAACAGACAGATTACCGCCTTATCTATACACAGTCTATGTCATTAAAGGCTTGTCTTATACTTCCGGTACTGCTTCAGCATAAAACCAGTGTCACAACAAATAAAATGAAGCATCATCTCATAGCATAGCATATACACTCTCCCTGCATGTGCAGACACGTTTATGAGTCATTTACTGCATATTTTGTGAAATTATATACAAATATATGCATTTTAGGTTTTTTTTTCTGAAGGTGCTTCTCCAAAATACATGCAAATTTGAATTTCCTTTAAACACATTATCTAGAATGTTCACTGTTAATTGTTTGTAATGTGTTATAACGTGGCCAGATTGCTCATATTAAAATAGAAACATGAAATATTTTATAAGACAGATGACAGCAAGACAACACAGTCTTATTTGTCACTTAATAATTTTCAATCCAACCCAGCCTAAGCATGATTGAAATTATAGTAAGACTATCCTTTTCAGGTTTGCATGTTTCTTTGTCTTTTCCCTAATGTATTCCGGGAAATGTTCCAGCCCACAATGTAGCCCACTGACCTTTGCTCAACTGCAATGTCCAACCTCTGGCCTAAGCTCACAAATATTAATTGGCAGCACCTGCATGTTTAATATGGATACATGAGGGAATTCCTGGATGTGGTCAGTCTCGTTTCTGAAATTGTCATACTGCCAGAAAACCATGACTCAAGATTCAGACTCAGAGAGACCGGTCAGCAGTTTGCAAAAGACTTTATTTAACAAACCGTGGAATGAAGGAACCATGGCAAACTCACACCCAGGGATTCTGCAGGGAAAGAAAGAAAAATGTTAACAGGGATTCCGAGGCAAATGAGACACTTTCAGAAAACTGAAGGTGAGACTGTCTTATGTTTTCCATGGGGGTTTCCAAGTCTTTCTACATGATTTTCCCGGGAAGGTAAGTGGTTACGTAAGGAGTGGGCAGGCATATGTTTTTATAGGCAGAAACTCTTACAAGTGCAGATACCCTGAGGAATGGGCAGGCTTGAGACAGATGACAAGGAACCGAACTAGAGGTGAGCAGCTGAGGTGGAGAGAGAAGATAATTACTTGCTGAGAATTGAACCCCACAACTAACGAAGCTGATTACCACTGCAGGGGTGGTGATGATCTGGCAGAGATATGTTGCCTGCGCTGCCCTAAAGTACAGCCAAGGAAATGCAGGCCAGGTATGGACAAAGAGTACCAGAGGCAGAGCTCTGCCCAAGAGTGGAACCACTTTAGTCAACTCGAGGAGGAAAAAACGAACTAAAAAACCTGGCTGTGACAGAATGTATCTAGAATAGAATAGAATAGAATAGAATAATCCTTTAATTGTCCCACAAGGGGAAATTTGGTTGCAACAGCAGCTAAGAAGACACATGTACAAACAAACAGTACACAGGACACAGAACAGAAACATACACAATTTTTCTTACATATTTACATTTTTACATATGGACAATGGTTACTATAAACAGAGTACTGTACAGTTATTAAATTAAATAAAAATAACTACAGATAAGAGGCAAACCAGGTT
>NW_024582467.1:1145767-1146704 GCF_018398535.1 Haplochromis burtoni
TTAGTTCTTGTCTTGGGGAGAAGCAACCTGTCACTGAACAGACTCTTCTGGTTGTTAATGGCCGTGTGCAGAGGATGCCCAGCATTGTTCATAATGTCCATCAGTTTCTTTAATGTCTTTTAGCTGTATTATCAACTTTTAGGATTAATATTAATTGTGCTTCAATCACAGATGCTGGAAGCCTTGAAAGGTTAATCTATGAGTGAACACCAAAAAAGCAAAAAGGGGAAAAAAACAAACAAACATGTAGAGTTTTCAGTCTCTGTGTGTTTTGGAGGAGTCCTGATTCCAAATCATTATAGAAAATAGAATTCACCTTCTTTCAGCTTTTGTATCACAATCATGGACTGGGGTTACTATCTGTGACATCCTGTTAAAAAGCCGTGATGTGCAGGGTACATCAAAAGAAATGTTACCAGCTGATGGCGCAGCTGCCATGAGAGGAGCAGACACACTCCGATGTGAGAAGATCAATCCTAATCTGACAGTCATTCACTGCATGAATCACCATGATGCTGTCAAACATGCTACAGAGGCAACAACTCATTTTCTTCTTCACATATTTCGCTCCACTTCAACTTTCGCTGAAGTTTGCATGCCTGACCATATGATGCTATGTGCGAAAGAGGGATTTATTTCTGGCAGGGTACGTTTGTATTGTTTGGTCTGACTGCTTATTCTGTGTCTTTAAGAAGGAAACATGACACTAAGAAAAAATAAAAAAATAAATTGCTTTATTTTAAATAAAGAGGTGAAAATATTTTTGCAAATGCAATAATTGTGTTTAGGTGTCACAAGTGTTTAAAAAACAAACAAGCACACAAAAATCTGATTATTCTTTTTTTTTTTGTGTCCCGTTTGGATCTTTAGCCATCAGAATTGTTGTCTTAAGGCCAAGAAAGATGCCAAGCGGATTTATTTTACCAAGTGGATCATC
>NW_024582467.1:1146729-1157548 GCF_018398535.1 Haplochromis burtoni
AAACCCAATAAAAAAAACGAGAAGCACATTAATTCATAAATGTGATCTAACAAAGGTAAAGGGAAAAAATTAACCATGTTTGCTGTTCATATGGCTTGTAATTGGGATGAAGTAAACATCTGTTGAGTAATTTAACATAAAATTGTTTGATAGTGTTAATTTGGAAAGCCAAAACTCTAGCGGGTCCACCAGACCCATGAACACTGGCTGAGTAACAAAAATACGAACACCACACAAGGTTTTCTCACTGAGTGCTTCAGCTCATTATCCATATTTGTCACTTGGTCGCACACACTCCAAGGCAAGTCTGCTCTTTGTCAGCTGTTTGACACGTTCTTCACCAGTGGGAATGCTGGTACTCTTCATTTCCATGGTGACGCTGAACATAACAAGTTTGCTGTCTTTCTGTGTCTATGATCAAGAGAGACTGAAAAAACTGATATCATGTTTGCAACAGACACACATGTGGGTTTCTGTGCATTGTTTCTATGCATGACTTTCTTGCTCCTTTCCACTCATACGTGAACACAGAGGTTAAAATACACAAAGTCACAGTAAAACAACACACAGGCATGTTTTTAATTACCACTAATAGCCAGCATGCACACACTTCCCTTGTTAGCTGAAGTCTGAGTAGTTTGTGGGGAGCAGCTTAATGATTTTTAAACAGAGGAGGAACACCAAAGTGAATAAGGAGCCAAGCAGAAGACCCCGACACAATTTCTCTCATTGAGCTGTGGAAACATATTGTACATGTGCAGGGTAGAGTTGTGAGAAAAAAAAAAAAAAAAAAAAAAAAAAAATATATATATATATATATATTATATACTATATAGTATTAAGACATAACTGTATATTTCTTTTAAATGATTAGCACATATGAAACTGGCAGGGAGGGATGTGTCCATGATGATCCTTAAATGAACAATGCTGTTTTAGTTATGACAAAACAATTTCCGAATAAACATGAAATGATAATGATTTACTTTGTGTTAAGCCTCACACAGAGATGTGCACTTCACAGTGGGTTGGTTCTTATCTGTGACTCACAAAGGCTCGTTGTCTAAGCAGAAAACATCTAAATAGTTTCCAGAAAGTTATTCTGTAAAAATAACCAAACCAATATTGCTGCTGTTTACTTATTTACTGTAAGCAATTACTAAAGAGTTAATTGACAGACTAGGTAATTTATATGACCAAATGCATTCACGCTCTGAGCTACTGTGTTCTGTTCTTCTCAGTGTAAACTGCTGTATCAATCCTCTCTAAAGGAGAGAAAGAAATACAGTCTCTACCTAGTATGCAAACAGTAATTAGCCTGTATCACATGACAGTTTGGTGTTTCATTTCTTATCTTGGTCAGTTTCAGAGGAACAGACAGATTACCGCCTTATCTATACACAGTCTATGTCATTAAAGGCTTGTCTTATACTTCCGGTACTGCTTCAGCATAAAACCAGTGTCACAACAAATAAAATGAAGCATCATCTCATAGCATAGCATATACACTCTCCCTGCATGTGCAGACACGTTTATGAGTCATTTACTGCATATTTTGTGAAATTATATACAAATATATGCATTTTAGGTTTTTTTTTCTGAAGGTGCTTCTCCAAAATACATGCAAATTTGAATTTCCTTTAAACACATTATCTAGAATGTTCACTGTTAATTGTTTGTAATGTGTTATAACGTGGCCAGATTGCTCATATTAAAATAGAAACATGAAATATTTTATAAGACAGATGACAGCAAGACAACACAGTCTTATTTGTCACTTAATAATTTTCAATCCAACCCAGCCTAAGCATGATTGAAATTATAGTAAGACTATCCTTTTCAGGTTTGCATGTTTCTTTGTCTTTTCCCTAATGTATTCCGGGAAATGTTCCAGCCCACAATGTAGCCCACTGACCTTTGCTCAACTGCAATGTCCAACCTCTGGCCTAAGCTCACAAATATTAATTGGCAGCACCTGCATGTTTAATATGGATACATGAGGGAATTCCTGGATGTGGTCAGTCTCGTTTCTGAAATTGTCATACTGCCAGAAAACCATGACTCAAGATTCAGACTCAGAGAGACCGGTCAGCAGTTTGCAAAAGACTTTATTTAACAAACCGTGGAATGAAGGAACCATGGCAAACTCACACCCAGGGATTCTGCAGGGAAAGAAAGAAAAATGTTAACAGGGATTCCGAGGCAAATGAGACACTTTCAGAAAACTGAAGGTGAGACTGTCTTATGTTTTCCATGGGGGTTTCCAAGTCTTTCTACATGATTTTCCCGGGAAGGTAAGTGGTTACGTAAGGAGTGGGCAGGCATATGTTTTTATAGGCAGAAACTCTTACAAGTGCAGATACCCTGAGGAATGGGCAGGCTTGAGACAGATGACAAGGAACCGAACTAGAGGTGAGCAGCTGAGGTGGAGAGAGAAGATAATTACTTGCTGAGAATTGAACCCCACAACTAACGAAGCTGATTACCACTGCAGGGGTGGTGATGATCTGGCAGAGATATGTTGCCTGCGCTGCCCTAAAGTACAGCCAAGGAAATGCAGGCCAGGTATGGACAAAGAGTACCAGAGGCAGAGCTCTGCCCAAGAGTGGAACCACTTTAGTCAACTCGAGGAGGAAAAAACGAACTAAAAAACCTGGCTGTGACAGAATGTATCTAGAATAGAATAGAATAGAATAGAATAATCCTTTAATTGTCCCACAAGGGGAAATTTGGTTGTAACAGCAGCCAGAAAGACACATATACAAACAAACAGTACACAGGACACAGAACAGAAACATACACAATTTTTCTTACATATTTACATTAAGGACAATGGTTACTATAAACAGAGTACTGTACAGTTATTAAATTAAATAAAAATAACTACAGATAAGAGGCAAACCAGGTTGTAGTGCGAATCGGTTAATTAACTTATTGCAGTTACAGGCAGATGTAAACATCTATGTTTGTTGGGAGCAGTTCTGATTGTACAGTCTGACAGCTGCAGGGAGGAAGGACCTGCGAAACGCTCCTTCATGCATCTAGGATGCAGCAGTCTGTCACTGAAGCAGCTCTGCAGTTCAGCAACATTTACATGCATGGGGTGGGAGACTCTGTCCATCAGAGATGTTATTTTGGCCAGAGTCCTTCTGTCTCCCACCACCTGCACTGGGTCCAGGGTGCATCCCAGAACAGAGCTGGCCTTCCTGATGAGTAATCCAACTTTTCTTCCATCTTATGCTATAATATTTTTGAAATTTGATGTTGTTGCCTTGTGTGAAATGTTTGATGGCCTAAGTTTAAAAAAGTACTATAAACAAGAATTATAATTTCTATTAAGGGGGGGGGGGGGGGGGGGGGATGTTAGGTGATGGCTGCAATCTAAGTGTTGTAAGTTTGTGACATTTTCTTGAATTATAAGATAAGATAGAACTTTATTAATCCCTCGGGTGGGTTCCTCTGGGAAATTCGATTTCCAAAAAGCACAGCACCGACAGAAGTTACAGTTACAGAATATTATATATATATATATATACATACACACACACACACATACACACACATATATAAATACAGAGACAAATATAAATAAAATATACGAAGGGGATAAATAGAATAAATAGGAATAAAAATAAAAATACAAGTGAATTGCACATTTCAAGTATTGAGGTCTATTGCACCATTGACTATTTACAAAAAGTATTGCACAAAGTATTGCACAGTGAGGTGAAGAGGCACTACAGCTTAGTTGTTCCCCCCTCCTTTGTCCTCCTGTTTCCCCTCCCTCTCCCCTCCAGAGAGGAGTTAAACAGTCTGATGGCGTGTGGGACAAAGGAGTTTTTAAGTCTGTTAGTTCTTGTCTTGGGGAGAAGCAACCTGTCACTGAACAGACTCTTCTGGTTGTTAATGGCCGTGTGCAGAGGATGCCCAGCATTGTTCATAATGTCCATCAGTTTCTTTAATGTCCTTTTCTAGCTGCACTATCAACTTTTAGGATTAATATTAATGTGCTTCAATCACAGATGCTGGAAGCCTTGAAAGGTTAATCTATGAGTGAACACCAAAAAAGCAAAAAGGGGAAAAAAACAAACAAACATGTAGAGTTTTCAGTCTCTGTGTGTTTTGGAGGAGTCCTGATTCCAAATCATTATAGAAAACTGAATTCACCTTCTTTCAGCTTTTGTATCACAATCATGGACTGGGGTTACTATCTGTGACATCCTGTTAAAAAGCCGTGATGTGCAGGGTACATCAAAAGAAATGTTACCAGCTGATGGCGCAGCTGCCATGAGAGGAGCAGACACACTCCGATGTGAGAAGATCAATCCTAATCTGACAGTCATTCACTGCATGAATCACCATGATGCTGTCAAACATGCTACAGAGGCAACAACTCATTTTCTTCTTCACATATTTCGCTCCACTTCAACTTTCGCTGAAGTTTGCATGCCTGACCATATGATGCTATGTGCGAAAGAGGGATTTATTTCTGGCAGGGTACGTTTGTATTGTTTGGTCTGACTGCTTATTCTGTGTCTTTAAGAAGGAAACATGACACTAAGAAAAAATAAAAAAATAAATTGCTTTATTTTAAATAAAGAGGTGAAAATATTTTTGCAAATGCAATAATTGTGTTTAGGTGTCACAAGTGTTTAAAAAACAAACAAGCACACAAAAATCTGATTTTTTTTTTTTTTTTTGTGTCCCGTTTGGATCTTTAGCCATCAGAATTGTTGTCTTAAGGCCAAGAAAGATGCCAAGCGGATTTATTTTACCAAGTGGATCATCATGGCCTTGCCATATTGGTCCATTTGATTGACCTTTATTATAATTATGAATTTATTTTATTTTCAGTTGCTACAAACGGGACAGACATGACTGGGGGATAGGACAGGGAGAAAGAATGAAAGAAAGAGAGGGAGAGAAAGAAAACCAAAGGGGAGAAGAGACGGTGAGAAGGGGGGGAAGAAAGAAAAAAAACAAACAAACAAAAAAACAAAACACCTGGGTCACCTGTATGGAGAAAAAAAACAGAAGAGAAAGCAAACAACAAAGAGCAACATAATAAAAAAAACAGCACCATCACAATAAACTAGCTAGCAGTAGATATCAGTAGATACTAAATAATAAACGATATTGTGCAGCACGCAAGATAGACAGCGCACAATGTGCTTTGAGGCAGCAGCCAAGAAAGCTGTAGTCCGCGTCTGTGAATACCCGTGTGTACACCTGTGTGCATACCTGTGTGGATCAGCATGCTTGCATTCCAAAGGTTTCTCCATGTAACGATCTGCTAGGGAGTGTGGGGAGCCACAGCCCCGTCCTCCAGGGTGTGAAGCAGGTATGGAGGAGATCAAAACTCCAGACATCCAGAGGCCCCCAGAACACAAGAGACCAAGGAAGACCAACAGAGGGGCAGCCGCGCCACTGTCCCAGAAAGAGCTGAGGAGAGTCCCAGATGAGGGCTCACTCAGCAGCCGCGGAGCAGAAGCCAGGGGGAGTTGCAGTGACGCGCCCGTGAGCTCCGCCGGCAGCCAGCTGTGCCTGAGTGACCGAGCCCCAGGCCGAGAGGCCGGGGGCACCCCACCTCCGAAGTGGCCCGAGCGAGCCCCAGGCTCCAGGCCCCGATAAGCGGCCGCCAAGGAGTGAGCCGGTGTGTACCTGGACGCCCATCCCCGGACACAAAGAACCACCAACGCACCGATGTCTGAGGGAGTCCGCCACTGGCAGGGGAAGTGGTGGTGGGTGGAGATAGGCCTCCAAACCTTGGAGGGCCTGAGATTTCCCCAGAGAGGTGGTGTCTCTGATTATTCAATGACAGGTGGAACAACTGACAAGCAACTGACAGGTGTAAAAGGTTTTCACTCCAGATTTGTGATATCCCATAAAGTTACGCAGCTTAGTTGGTCCAATATCATAATTTTTTAAATATACATTTGCAGTGTGTAAAAAACAAAAAACAAAAAAGAACAACATTCTCAATTATCAAGCTAATGCTAATACAAGTTAATGTTTCATAGCTGTTGGACTGTGAAATTTCAGAAATTGAAGATTAAGGATTCAAATGTACTTGCACATTTGGAGTGGGGCAGCTGTAATTCTTCACAGATTTAAAGTCTTTGAGATAGGGTGGCCAGAGACATACAGTGTAGTCAAAAACAATTTCATTTGTATACAAACCAAACACCAATTTACAAACATTCTTTTGGAGACACATGCTGTTATGTCTGTACATTATAAGAATGTTCCTCCATCTCTGCATTCCAGTAATGCATGCCTGCCACAGTTCAATACCAGGCAGGTATTTTTGATTTCATTTGAATAATAAAGATTCAGTAGGTTCTGTTTAAATAAATCAATACATAACTCAAAAGGCTTTACAGACAGATTTTTGTACAGTATGAAAATCAATTACTAGAGTTAAAGAAACACTTTTGAACATGTTACCTTGAATTTAAACTGGGTCAGTGACAAAATAATGTTATGTGGCGGTGCAGTTTAACTGTGGATTGACTTGAATTCAGAACTACCGGTTTCAGTCACCCACTGCTTTTTAAATTGGCTATTTAATCTTTAAAAAAAAAGATAGTACAGTGTTAACGGGTATTTTTAAACAGCAGCACTTTGCCATATATCTCTAACTTTGTCTAACCCATTTAACCTTATAAATTGCAGGATTCTTCCTCACTGCATTAGTAATGAAAATTTTAACACAAATCTCAAGTAATCAATTTTTACAGCTTTTCCAAGTGATAGATACAGAAGTTCAGCTCAGTTAGGTATATTATATTTATTATATTCTTTGTAGATTAGGCTCTACAGCTCCTTCATGCCAAAGTGATGTATAACAGCAGCACTTGGAAAAGCCAGAATACAATCCATTATCATGACCAGTGACATCTCATTATCAGATGTTCAGCTCATTGGATGTAGCGTTACGCTAACACCTTCAGCTGCCACACCACTCAGATTCATTTCCACTGGGCCAACCCCAACTGTGAATATATTGCTTTCCATGCTCAGTGAGTCATTCTGGCTAATAGCATATGCCAGATAGCTTTAGGTTAATGTCAGCAAACAGCTTTAAATAAGAGAACAAAAACAGGTTTAGTGTTTCTCTAAATGGCCACGACTCTCACCTTTCTTAGAGCATAAAAAGAAATCATGCTGAGGCAATCGACTGTCACACACTGATTCAATAATTGTCTTTAGGAGAAGACAAGGAGTCAGACAGAAATGTACTCTTGGCATGAAAGCTTGAATCTCTGTCCGGGAGCTCCCAGCTCAACTCTTCTTTCCAGCCTGGAATCCCATAAAGCCAGGAAAGTCCAAAAGAGGCTCCTTTGGCTCATAGTAGTAGGCCAGACAAGAAGCTTGTGTGTCTTTGTGGGTGCATGGGAACCTCTACGATAACACTTTCTTTTGTATGTGTGCCCAAAAGGTCTGAAGAGGATAAATGGAACCAATTACTGGTACTTAACCACTCATCGTGGCTCTTCCTGTAGCCACATGGCTCTATGACAACAGTTACACACTGACACTTCACACTTACACAGATCTGGAATTAGTGGCCCGAAAACCATCTTCCTGTGAGAATTGTCTTCATACATCGGCTGACGCTTGTGGCTGCTCTCTGTTGTGTAGCTAATTGAAAAGTGATATTTTTATTCCATATTTAATGAGAAATAATGTTATCAGGTTCCAGACTCCATACTTGAGGACAGATTATCAGACAATAGGCCCCTGAGCCCAGACACACAGTTTTTAAGCCCACCTATCCCTTTTTTTCAGAAACACAAAATAAAGACTGCTTTTGAATTTCCTTCAGCAGGTGATGCAGTACATTAGCTAGTAGTGCAGCTGAACTTTAGTATTTTGTTTATACTGTAAATGAAGATGTGCTGTCTAACAGCTGTCCAAAGATTTCTGCCACTGTTCCGTCGTTCGCCTCCACAGGTTTCCTATCTTTTTTCATTGTATTTATTATTTTTAGAAGAGAAGAACCAGAAGAGAAGTATATAAACAACATGCACATATAATATGTAGTAATACACAATCCCATGATAACATATAAATTGCTGTTTTGTTTAGTAGTGCTAAAAGTAAATGCATCTCTGCAGGTACAAGGTATTGTTTTAGTGAGAAAGATACAGACATAGTGTGATGAAGAGAATAAAAAAGACATCATTGCAGTCAGTTACAACCCTGTCCTGCCCTTCAGCAACATCTAAATGATTCCACAGGCTGCGTAAATATTGCAGTGTTTCCTGCAACCACTGGGGGTTGCTGTTTCAGTAAGAGATTAAATGACTCTTCAGGCCAAGTAACACAGTAAATCTGCATTGCTCTGCATTGTAATGAAGAGAAATGTATGCATATCTTTCTTCCTAGATTGTAACATCAATATACTTATTCTTGTTTTGATGTTTCTATTTTATCTTTGATGTTAGTTGAATGTGCCAAATATTAGACAATGACATAATAATGTCAAGTCATGTCATTGTAGTTTTTAGGTAGTTCATTTTCCATATCTGTTGCAGTCTTATTAGCTCGACCCCTTTACAGTTATATCAGCACTGTTTGACAGTGATGACATATTTTTATGGTTACAGCACATCCACTGACTGAACTGTGCCAGCACTGTACATTACAAAATGATCCTCTAATCACTGTTACTGACAAATACAAGATGAATTTGTCAATATCAAAAATTGTCAACATCCGTCTTTTGATATGAAAAATCCAACAAATATTTAGAAAATTGCAAAAACAAACCCCAAAGCATCCCTTCTACTGCAGGGTATGTGACATTTGCATATCTGTTACTAATGTGGAATTTATGCAGATTTTTATAAAGCTACACATAAAACTGAAAAACATGGAAGGACAAAATAACTAAGTAATAATTAATTGCAATTAAGAGTCTTCTTCTTCATAACTTGAATTAGACTGAGAAGTTTTTTTGTGTTAGCACCATGAAAGGTATATTTACCTGGTGACTATACCTGTAATAGTGCCACATGCACCTCCCACTGACCATTTAAATTAAGGTTACTGCCCCAGACTGCTGTATGGTGAGGCTTGCTTCAAGACGCAGTGGTGTTTAAATTCTGTATTGATCCTTTTACCTACTTTGGCCACAAAAATAGATATGAAGATCTTTATGCATATCTGCATCTATGTAAATAGAAAAAGATGAGGAATTTTTTTTTCTATCTCTTTTCCTAAGAGCCACCAAGAGCTTTACTGTACCTCAAAAGCAAAACTAATTATTATTATAGTTTGTTTTTCATGCTATAACAGGAAGAAAATAAATAAAGGTGCAGAAGCAAATTGGGATGAAAACAACGTAATGGAACCATAAATAGAAGAGAGAATGACTGACAACAGAGCGTTAGTAAGCTGAGGAAAATTGAAATGCAGATGACTTGGTATTCTGTTAAGCTCTTATACTCTCTCTACTCTTGAAGCACCATCTGCAATTTCACTCTCTCTTTACACTTCTCTATAACATGTCTTTTTAGTTTTTTCCTCCCTTTTATCTTTCCCTTCAGTTCCTTTTGTATTCTATCTCGTACTCCAGTCTGTGTGCCCTCATTTTTATCAGCACCACTCTTTTCTCCTTGTTCTTGTCTCTCCAATCCAAATGCAAGTGACAATGAATTCCCTCCCTGGCAATGAGCCGTCTAACCTCAGGAGCAGCAGCAATCCTCAGCCATGAAGAAGGGAAGATATCGCTCTTCTCAAATCTTATGATACCTACTGTCTGTGTTTGTAACACTCAAAGCACAAGGTTCTTCCTACTGTACACTTTTGTAAAACACTTTTAAAGTACTTCTAAATGTAACAAATGCAATTCGTTAGCAATAAAAATGTATATGATCTGTATGCTTTCTGGTATGTTTTCTAGGGTAAGATTTTTGGATCTTCATAAACCTGAGCTCCTTAGCATGGGCATCCATGTGTCTTGGTAAAGCACAAAACACTTTATGCTAACATGCTGCTACATGTCTATTTTAAATCGATGTATTGTTACCTCTATCTCTCTTTATATAACTGTACAGTAGCAACCAGCAGTCCTACCCTTTACTCAATGTGCAATACCATCAATCACATCGCACCTTATACTGCACTGAACCTACTTCTTACACTGAACCTGTAGATATGAAATGAGGCACTCACACAAAGGCCATGCCAGTGCCTGTGTTGGGGGTGTTAAGAATGGTATTTAAAGCAGATATCTCCATAAAATACTCACTTTTTCCAAATTGTCTTTCTGTATGTAATAATTATAGAATTTTAAAATGATTAGATTTTCATTTTCTATTTAATGGGGATGCATTACAAAATCACCTTTCATTATGTTGACGGAGAAGGATAAACCTGGCCAAGATCATCCAACAAAATTAATAATAAATAAATAAAAATTTCAATATTTCTCTGCTTCTCTGCCACAAACTCAATACTAAATAGAACTCCTGGTCCAATTGTATTTTAAATTGTAAAAGTAAAGCAGTGGCTGCTCAGACTTTCTAATATATCTGAAAAAGTACAGTGCAGTTCTATGAACCGAGAACCTCTAGTGAATGTAAATGTATGTAAACTGAAAACATGGCACTGGGAAACAAGGAAAAAACAACGGGTCATTTTATACAGCGTGTTTGGGGGTAAAAAAAATTGCTCTAACAGTGCCTGACTTGCCTGACACAACCACGCACAAACAAATGTGGGGTTTGAAAATGCAAAAACTGCTAACTTTACTCTGTTATTGTGTATTCTCAAACACAAATCATCAGGAAAGCTAAGGCTGCCTATAGGA
>NW_024582467.1:1159215-1164958 GCF_018398535.1 Haplochromis burtoni
TATTCCATACCGTCACTGTCATTATATTATGCTGCTATTTATACTGTCATTATATTAATGCTGCTATCCTGTATATATTGTACATACTATTGTTTGAGTACTTACGATTGTTTTTTTGTACTTTTTATATTTTACATTTATATTTATTATTGAAACTTGCACCAAGGGAGTGGCACTCCAATTTCGTTGTACTCTGTACAATGACAATAAAGGCTATTCTAAATAGATTTCCCATCACCATGTTGTGGTGATTTTCTCTTTAATTGACTAAAATCTGTTTCAGTGTTCTTCATTATTTTGTGAACAAAGCAGCAATTTTTGCGTAGGTGAAGAAACCATCTGATTAGCTACTTATTTGAGGACTTGACCGAGTTCTGTGCAAGGTGAAGTTGATAATTGTGAACAAAAGCTGTGTTTCTCTCATTACAAAAAGGCTCCAGGGGTTGTGATAAAACACAGTGCATCTTTTCAGCGGTGTGATTTACTTTATAATAGAATCTGTTAAAATTCAGTTTGTAACATTTTTATACTTCATTGTTTACGGGGTGTTACTCTGACTGATGCTAGTCATTCAGTGATTTATTGTAGTCATTCAAGGAGCAACAGACAATTAACGCTCAGCTGATCTCATGTAGAGCTGGAGAACAAGCACAAGAGTATATGTAAGTATGTCTTTAAGCTGTAAATGTCCCTTGTGGTTTTTCTCTCAACTAAGGACTCCTCTTTGGTACCTTCAGTGGTCTTTCACAGTATTGCTGTCCTGCTGTTTTTCTCTGCTCGTCAATAAATATGTCTTCTATCCAGTATGCATATGGTTTTTCTTTTTCTTCAGCTGTGGACTCTCTGTTTACTCCGTTGTCTTCACCAAAGCAGAAAGAAGGATCCCTTATTCCCTCCTCATGCATGAAGGCCAGCTCTTTATCAGTCACCCCTGTGGAGATGGAGAAAAAGAAAGATAGATTGGAGGAGGGAAAGTTTTATTGTGTTTGTGTGTCCGTGCTGGATAAACAGACAAAAGAAACACAGAGTGAAAAGCTGTAAGTAATACATAATTGCAATATCTGAAAAGATAATGGAATGGAGAGCATGCATGGCAGCACTTGTTAGGCAACAATTTATCTTTCATCAGGCCACAAACAGACTTCATGAGGACATTCTGATGTTGCGTTACATTTCAGTCAAACATGCACATACTCACTGGGATTTGGTCGCTAGCTTTACGCTAAAGGTTGTATTTTTAACAGCTTAATCAAGAGAGATCCCCCAGATAATACTTTCCCCCTGAGAACAAGGCTTCTTCAGAGCATTACATTTCACATAATACACAGAAAGTCACAAACTGCAACACTTAAGGTTCTTGACATTGTCTTTCATTACTTCCCCTCTGCACTGCTTTCAGTCCACCTGTTTGACAGCTTGATGTGGATTTATTAATCCTGGTTTCAGTGTGAAGAGCTTCTGTGAGACCAGTGACCTCATATGTTGAGGTCATACATCAGCTCTACACACACACAGCGATGGGGATTTCAACTTCTTTTGCTTTCCTTGGTCACCTCTCTGCACAACTTGACTCTTACCAATTCCAGTTCTTCACATGGACAACTGAATTTTTCACTAATATTAAAAAAAAGTAAGATTGAAATGTTCAGTATGAGCTATGGCCCAGAGCAATTCTCTACTCAGCTAGTTCTCACTGAATCATGTACACTCTCATTCTCCACTTACTGTCATGTGTTCTGCATCATTTCTTTGGTCTCTTGATGGCTTCCCTTTGTGCTGCTTTCTGACATGATCTTTCTTGTCTGTTGAAATGCCACAACTGTGACTCTTGATATCTCTATTATTTGTCATTTTTTAAGCTGCTAGGCACTCGATTCATTTAATGTTACTCTATAGTTATGCAATCTGGGCAAAGGGGAATGACAGCTGTATCTATGCTTTGCTTTAAGTGCAGAAATTTGAATATCAATGTTTTAAGTGGTTGAGGTTAAGATTTAGAAAACTTAAATCTGGAATCTTAAATCTGCATTAGACTTTACAAATCATATTTTTTCTTGACAGATAACAAGTGACTGACATTACTGATTGGCTTGTACTGTTGCATGTGTAGGAGGTGGCACATGTTCCCAGCCAAGACGGCATAGGAACAGAATTATTAAAAGAACCCTCCTGTGTTCAGTAATTTTAATAAAATTATCTCCATGATCAAGAAAAAGCAATAATTTGATTACTTTGAACACTCATTATCTGTAAAGACTGAACCACTTTGCATGATTTATTCTGGTTTGAAATCATGTTTTTCATGTTTTTTTCCCCCCAAGTAGAAGCAGTTTGTCCTTCACACATTCCTCCATCCGTTGTCTCAGAGGAGCTTTTAGTGCGCTTTTGGAGTTTGTGAATAATCAAAAACATCGCTCCTGGTTGGTTTGCCGAGTGTGTGTAATTTTTGTTGGAGAGCATGCATTGGGAACACTTGAGAGAGACAGACAGTGTAAGAGAGAAAAAGAGGTTGATGGAGGGAAAGAGAATGTAAGGCCAAGCTGCTGTTTGGTTAGGCAGTGAAGAGATATTTTCTACAGTGTGTTCCCTTTCCATCCACAGGGGCCAACTCTTTATCTGCTTCCTCTGTGAGCAGGCAGGAAAAGACGGTGGTATGAGAGAAAGGCAATGGGCACAGTTACCTGAAAAAAGACTGGAAATGGTGGTGAAAGAAGAACAAGGCACATCAAGGGGATATGGACCTTCTTCCTTTCTCCCACATGTTGAGAACAAAAGTACAAGTTTATTGTATGTGCACATTGCATTACAAGAAAAGCTACTGTTTTTTTTAGAGTAGGACTAGCTTTTGAAAGAAGAAAAATTCTTTTCTCTAAAATAAACAAAACAAGTTTGATTCTCAAGCAACAAAATACCAACAAGCCTAACTCAGTAACTCACTATCATTATATTTTTTCATTAATGTAGACAGTCATTAAACAGGTATTATTTATCCACATGCAGTGTGTTTGCCTCATTTAAAAGCTGTTTTTTAATGGCTTTAACACTAATTTGGGCAAGATCGGGATAGACAAAGCGTTCAACAGGATTTGGCAGCGTCGTGAAGTCGTAATGATTTAAGATAAGTGAGGTTGATTGTATGTCAACAATTTGTATGCGCCTGCTTTAATATCAACTTGTAAGAGGCGATTCAAGAGCAGCCCTGCAAAGTCCATGGTCGCTCTGAGTACTATCATCTTAAATTGGTTAATTCTGTAATCTTGTAGGTACACTGATGTCTCTATTAGTTCTCTTCTTGAAGAAAAACTTGGCTGAGGCTAAATTACATATTGTACTTAATGAGCACATCTGAAGATTTTTGCCAGCTTATTTGGAGCAATTATATTACACATCTGTAACTTGCAGTTTCAACAAATAAGATTATCTCGTCAGAATACATGTTGACTTCAAAATAAACGTATCTCATCATAAAAAGCACACTTTACATTTTGGATTCCAGCACTGAAATTTTAGTATTCCAGGGTATTACATACTGATAGTTATTCAAAACAACTTTGTGTCTCCCAGATATGCAATAGGTGTCCTAACCAGCAATCCACTGGCTTTATGGTGACAGTTAGATATCTTCTAAGTCATCACGTATTGGCCACGTGTGCTTCTTTTAAGTGCGATGTTTCTAAAAAAGGTTAGATCCCATATTTAAACACACATTTGTACACAACATATAACCAGCCACACTTATCCTAAGCCATTACTGCTATCCATATCCACTATCCTGTCTACATTATTTTAAAATAAAGAAAAAATATTTGTAATACTGATATTGGTGCTGAAATATTACGTATATTTGCATTAATCTTTTTTTTTTTTTAAATCTTCCATGAAAAAGTAAAATCTACTCTTGTTACCTAATATGTGATCGCCACTTCTCGCCCATGAGGCTGTGTTTTAGCAAAAGTGTTCCACTGATATTTCCCTGCTTCTCCTTTGGATCCTGAATACACAGAATGTGATTACATAAATAGTAAGCATTACAGAAAGCCTGCCAAACCTGCCTATGGTAATATAATAATAGTTTAATAAAAATCTTACGAAGCTTGAAAATCAGATGACAATCATGAATCTCTTCAGTCTATGTCAGCTTCTCCTCACACTTTCCTGTTTTTATCAACATATTCTCTCTTTCTTTCTCTCTGATTCACTATGGAGTGAAGAAAACAGATTTGTACTTGGCACTTTGTTTGGAAGATAATTACCTAGACCTCTGTAGTCTGCTCACTGAGCCTGTCTAAAAAAGATACACACGCACACACAAAAGGGAGAGAGAGGATCCATCCTCAGAATTAGTGATGTCGTAACTATGGTGGATCTGTTGGAATGCCTGCTGTTGTGTGTGTTTTTCTGTGTGTTCAAGCACTTTTACATACAGACACGTACACACTGCCAGTGTCCTCGTGTCTTGTAGACTGTGACAGAAAATATTCGCCCACCTGCTCCTCTTCATTATCCAAAATGCAGAGCTGTAGATGTAGGGCGGAATATCTGGCCGGTTACCTTCCTCTTCTGTCTTTCTTGCCTCTCCCTTCCTTTCATTTCCTCCTCTTTGTTCCCCCTCTCCATTTTGTTACAGCTCCATCTGTTTCCCTTCCTATTCCTTTTGGGTTACCGTTTGTAACTACTCCCCCCCCCCTTGTGCAGTGCATATTCACCTAATTTTTCCCCCTTTTGGTTCTCTCCTCCCCTTGTTTCCTCCCTTCTCTTATTTCTGTCACTCAGTATTTTGACTCCACAGTCGTATTCAGTGTTTCCTCCGTCTACTTTTCTCCCTTTATTCTGTTTTCTTGCAGTGCTGTCTTCTACATTGCATTGTTTCCTCTCCTTCCCACCCCTCTTGTCTTTCTCTTATTCCATTATCTTGTCTTCTTACCTTCTTATCTTTTCACCTCCTCCCTTCCCTTTTTGGTCTTTTTTTATTTCCTCTCTGGTAATATTCTTAAATACATGTTCTTTAATATTTCCTTCATTTTTTACTCTCTTTTCTTCTACTCTTTATTAACTTGTTTCCTCTCCTTTTCTTCCGTGGTTCTTTCTCATCTTAATCTACTTTTCCACATCTTGCTTCTTGTTTCTTTTAATGTTCCATCTTTGTGTTTCCACCCGTCTCCTTTTCATCATTCCTTCGTGTTGCCTCTTTATGCTCTTTTGTCCTCTCCTCCTACTTTTCATCTCTTCCTACTTTTCTTTTGGTTCTTTTTATCCATGTTTCTACTCCTTCCTGTTTCTCTCACCTGTTCATTCTTCTCTTCTCCTTTGAATGCTTTCCACGTATTCAATTACTCTGGAGTTGATTACATGCTTAAAATGCGACACTGAAGGGCAAATGGTTACTTACTTTCAGAAGGAAATCTAGGGGTGTCCTGCTTACGATGCTGCAAGGTTTCTCCCCAGCTTTTGTTTTGTTTACATGCTTTAAGAGGCACCTGTCCTGCTTTATGCTGTGAGGTGTGTGGTGTAGCAAGAAGAGGGAGGGAGGGAGAGAGGGAGGGAGGATTCTCCATAGGAAGGATGCGGCAGTCTCTCTGACCTTGCACCTTTCATTACAGATAACACTTTGGTGCTCAGTTGGTTACATTGTGCTATTTAAATTGGATGGTTTTACTGAACATGTTATCAGCTGACTGATGCATACCTTCCCAAGCGACCTCTCTTGATGTTTCATTTGCCCTTTAGTACACACAAACACACA
>NW_024582467.1:1164978-1168423 GCF_018398535.1 Haplochromis burtoni
CACACACACACACACACACACACACACACACACACACACACACACACACACACACACACACACGAGATACCATGTTTTAAACAAGCACAAAATATTCAAACAGTGATGAAGCAAACTTTGGTTTGGTCCCTCTGTTAATTAGTGCTTGTCAAAGATGAGTAAAAAAAACTTTAAGAGTGATTTTGCATATTTTGCATATTGATTTTGCATATTTTAAAGTATTTGTCAGACATGGACGTAAACCTTAGATGAAAGGAAGTGCTTGGATTTTGACCTCACATTCTTAAATCTACAGGTGTAGATTGTGCTATGATGATAAAAATACCCCTCATGGGTATCAGGGGACTTTCTGATATCGCAGATCGAGCACAATCTAACCCCTTACCTTAACTCATGTTTACATAAAGGCTTCCTCCTCACAAAGCATGTGCTAGCTCCCTTTCTACACTAAGTTTCTACATGATGCAGAACAACACAATCACAATATTTGATTTCATTTTATTACACTTAAATTGACTGTGTATGTAACTTTGAAGGAAAAATCTGTAAACAGGTTGCAGTAATTTTACAGTGAGTGGCAGCTGGATGCCAGTAAGTTACTGTACACACTGTACAAGTTCATAGTAGTTTTGCTGTTAATGAAAGTTACAGTCTATCAATATACCAGCAAATATAGTTTAGTCTTCTGCAGAAGACATTGACACTATGTGTCAGTTATTGAAAATTCCCATCCCTTGATTCCTGGTGTGTGTATTTATAGTGTGTGTTACCTTGTCCTCGTTGCTGGTTCGTCTGCGTCTCTCCATCTGTCATTCTATGTTCACTCGCTGCATCATTCTCTACATCTCCCTACATCTCCGTTTGTGTCTCAAGGTTTCCGGTTAGCTTTATTCTTAGTTTTTTCCAGTTTAGGTTTTACTCAGTTCTTTTATTGCCACCCTTGCGTTTTGTTGTATGTGCACACTCCACATCTTGGGTCCGTTAATAATCCACACGGTTTGCCCGGCTAACCATGACAAATATATAATTGCATGTAAGGAATATTTGAGTTCTTACTTTGGCCCCTTTAAAATATCACATTACCTTTAAAAAAAAAAAATCATATATTTTCTTATAAAAGTTCATACTATTATGACCTCCAGTATAGTCAGATAAAAAAGCTCTTTTTCATTGGATTGTTGTATAGTTTTAATACTGACACAATCCTGAATAACTTAGATCAAGCTGTACTTAAAATGAAAAATCCCTTAAACATTATCTGACTTGGTTTATTGACAGCATAATTGTACTGAACTTAGAATATTTTTAGGCTGAATGCAAATGAAACGCCTTAAAACAGACTGAGGAAGTCACCCAGATAAGTGAAATGGGTTTTTTTTTCACTGAAAACAAAACTGCAACCTTCTTCTTAAAACCCAAACTTACCATTTGTAGAGAAACTGCTGTTTTGAAAGCTCATTAGCTCATGAAACATTTGCTGGTTGCTGCAGACACTCAAGTTTTAGTTTTATTAGATTTGAGTACTGAATTTGACAGTACAGATTGATGTATTTTATTCACTCACCTCAAATACCTGGTTGGTGTTTCCAGAACAAAGTTGGTTTTATTTTTACTTAGGGTCGGTCTTCTGCTGTTGATGTTGGAATGTCACATTCATCTTCTAAGAAGACCTGTGGAGAACCTCAGGAGTCTGTCCTTGGCCCTCTACTCTTTTCTTTATACACATTATTTCTAGGATAGTCATTCACAATCATAGTTTGAATCATCACTTTTATGCAAATTACACAGCTCAGCTGTGTCCAAAAGGAGATAGAGACAGTTATACATGCTTTTATCTTCTCTAGGTTAGAAAATTGATGTCATGTACTGTGTGCGGCAGGCAGGAAGTGAGGACCCAAATGGAGACAGGGAACTCAAAAACAGCTTTATCGCTGATAACCAACATTAACTAAACTGGGAATCAACTAGGCCGGAAGGCAGGCTTGGCAAAAGTAACGCAATGAAAAGCGGAGGAAGATGCAAACACTAAATATAAAAGCGAAACACAGCTGTCACTAATTACACTGACTTGATGGGGAGAGCAAAACAGAACATGACGCACGCCAACGAGAGACTATCAAAGTAAAACAGGAAGTATAACACAGAGACGTGGACCTGACACAGAGACAGAGTCATGAACTGTGGGAATAGAATTTTCAGCTTTATTCCATTGTGTTGCCAGAGGGTTATGAATTTCTGATGTGCCTTTGTGAACTTCTGTCCAATATCACTTTGAAATTTTGACATTTAAGAAAATATGAACTTACAAAAATAACTCCAAATGATCAGTTTGACAGCTATTCACACAGCCTGTGGAAACCCTCATATTAAGATTTTGGAATCAAATTAGGCACTAAAACATTTTCCTGTGCATTATCCAAGAAACATTGGCCAAATGGGGAAAGAACTTTGTAAAGACTTTGTTTAGACTAATGCAGGCTGTGGGGTGATAACTTTAGTACCTCCAAGCATTTGAGGGCTTGTCCTTGATTGTAGGTGAGTTAGACATAGTGCGCTGGTTTATTCATCCATCCCACCCGTGTGGTGAAGAGCCTTGGCATGAATTATTCTCATTTTCATTTCTTGACATTGAGACCATCCCTTGTGAACCTTCATCTGGGACTTTTATTGAAACTGCTGCAGCAATGGGAATGACACTTTATCATCAGTAATTTTGAGAATTACTCAAAGTCAAACTCAAGTACATCCTGAATGAATTTGATTTTTTATTTATTTTTTGGTGGGGTGAGAATGTACCCAGTTGCCACTTTGGGATTTATGTTCTTAAGTAGATCTGGCTGTCGCTGCTGAAAATAAACACTGAAGATAATGAGGGCTATGTTTTTTTGTTTTTTGTTTTTAATAAAATGTGTGCATTTCTCTTTTTCTCCTAATTACTTGTTGTAAGTGAGCCGTAGTCCTTAGCAAAATAAAAATACCCAAGCAATTATCCATCTTGTTTACAAAGTGAATGTCCCATCAGAAAAGCTAATTGCAATTTCCAGCATAATAAAAAAATATTTTTTTGAAAGAGTAATTGCTATTATGGCAATGTATGTGAATTATGTGTTAAAGTGCATAATACACAACACTAGAATAAAGTCAAATTGTTCTCTCAGGTCCAACTTCCTGGGCTGAATAACAAAACCAATCCAGAGGAATAAAAAAAAAATTAATTCCACTAATGGACATTTGAGGCTCACTATAAAAGCAAGGAAATCTCCAGAAAAAGCAAACTACCAAAATTTACAGGAGAAGTAAACAAAGGATGGCCCAAAAAACAATGTCTGGTCCCCACAATTGTTTAGTTGTTTATTTATTTTTTAAAAGCAAAACCTTGAAAGTATGATTATTATTATTAAAGCTTAAAGTTAGGGGTTGGACAGGTGGATGACCACACATCCAA
>NW_024582467.1:1168443-1176700 GCF_018398535.1 Haplochromis burtoni
ATATATATTTATATTTAATAATTATATTTAATAATTATCCTAAAAATTAAGATAAAGCTGGGCTTCATAAAACAATAAATAGTGGTTTTTCTTACATTGTTTTAATACAGTTTATATTTAATCAGCTGTGGCTGTACTTGAACTCTCACAGTTACACTGCTTTTCCAGAAATGTAATTTTAGCTACACATATAGCCTAATCAGATTTCCTTTGTTGTTCCATAAATGAAGTTTCATTATGTGGAAACATTACGACTAGTTTTATATTGTCACAGAAAGAGAACTGATGACAATTACATCCCAAACTTGAATCCTCCTTTTATTAGAGGTGGAGGCAGTGTATGATGGGATCTCCTTCTCTCTTACACATATACACGGAAACAGAAGTTTTTTGCTCACACATAGCTGGACTACACAGCTCCTGACAGACTTGCATGTCTGAGAAGCACACTGTTAACAGGACGCAAAGTCTGAGTCACACTGTGCAATGAGCCCCAGGCCCACTCAAACATACAACTCATCATCACACCTCAGTAAACACACACACACACACACACATAATCCCAGGAGTGTTACGGCAGCTCAGTAGGTTAAAGCAAATAGCAGGTACTCATCAAAGGATGATGGGATGAATCTGGCTCAGGACCCCTCGTGCGTGTCATCCTTGAACTCCCTCTCATACAGTGAGGAGTGACAGCATGTCACTCCTCACTGTATGCTATCCAATATATCTGAACTAGCATGAAAAACAATTTTCTTTTAAATCTCACAACCTCAAAACATTCTTGATCCTCACCCTTGAAAAAGTCTAGATTAGGAGATATTCAGAATTCTCAGCTGAAGATTTCCTGTGAGTATTCATTTCTTTGGTGGATGAATATAAGCAAACTGAGCTGTTAGTTTCACTTTGTGTTTGTATTCTTATTAAGTGTATCTATCCCATTTGCTTCTTCTTGAGCAATGGAAACTTTTTCAATGCACAAACGAATGGCAATTGGAGCTCTCTTCTGCTTTGCTTGAGGGGAGGCTTCCTTGGATAAAGATTATTCAAAGATTATAACACCATCTACACATGCTCATTGCCCTTTCACCCTTATGCCTCTTCTTCAAGAGCCTCTGTTTCTATCATTAACTTCCAGAGTGTGTAGATATTTTGTGCATGTATGTGTTGTGAAATGTGTGTGCATGTGTGTTTGTATGTGTGCCTGTCAGTGTTGGGAAGGTTACTTTTAAAATGTATTCCATTACAGATTACAGAATACAGAATACATGCCCCAAAATGTATTCTGTAACGTATTCCGTTACGTTACTCAATGAGAGTAACGTATTCTGAATACTTTGGATTACTTAATATATTATCATGCTTTTTTACAACTACATGAATGTACTATTGCTGTGTGATTTATTACTATTACTGAAGGTCCGCAGCTCCGAACCGTAGTAAAGGGACCTCTCTCTAATACGTCGGGTTCGTGTGGGGCTCGTAGCCGAAAACTAGCTTTACTTTGTTGTCTGGGTCAACTTTGTTAGCGAGAGACAGAGAGAGGGGTTGAAAGGCTGCTCCAACAGAACTTATTGTTTCGGAGGAAAACACGAACACGGTGTACAGTCGAGTCTAAATAGCTTACTTACAACTGGGCTTGTCAGGCACTCTTCTTGGCTGCAATGGTTATTATTATATTTACATGCTTCCAACTCCCGTTTTTGCTCGATGACACCTCGTACTTTTCCACTCTCCTTTCTCTCCCTCCTCGCTCACAGACACATAACGTGTATGGCAGTCCATTCTCCCTGCAGCACGGACTACACTGCCCATGAGGCTACATTCTTTAGAGCTATGCCTGTAGCATTCTGCCTATTAGCTTAGCACAACAACAACAACAACAAGGCACACTCTCACCCAGGAAACACAGTCGCAGAGAGAGAGAGAGAGAGAGAGCGTCGCCCTGTAACCATGGCAACCGTAACGCTGCCGCCTGGAACAACAGAACGTAGCTGTCAAACAAAACCCAAATAGTCCTGACCCGCCACAATATGAAACAGGAAAATACCACCGTGTAACCCATTTATTTCAACAAAGTAACTGTATTCTAAATACCACCTTTTTAAACGGTAACTGTAACGGAATACAGTTACTCATATTTTCTATTTTAAATACGTAACGGTGGTACATGTATTCTGTTACTCCCCAACACTGGTGCCTGTATACTTAATAGAACAATAACCTTGGACACATACGCTTCCAGCAGAGTGATTGATTACATGTCAGAGGTGTGAGTAAATTTGCAGATTTGTATTTTTTTGTTATTGTGTGTGTCTGTGAGTGAGATAGATTCTTGAAATGGTTTATAGCTTTCATGGCATTTAAAGAAAGAAGAAATAAGTCAGAGATAAAAAAAAAAGTAAAAAAAAAGCTATATAACATCACAAGAAATGCAAATGGACATTACTACCTGTGGTGAAAATCGAATCAATATGGAGAGCCACCGTCTCCATGTTTTTACTGTCCCTAATGTTTCATTTGACAGAACCCACACAGAACTGAACCGTTTGAATAGCACATCCACAACAGGGTGAACTGATGCAACAAAAGGCAAAACTACTTTTGGTGCATTCATTTCATCAGAGAAATGTCTTTAAAAGTTTTAAATGCCTGCGTATTTCAAACTTTAAACAAAATACATGAGTTATTTAGAATGAACATTCATAAACTGTCATAAACAGAAAGCAGGAGGATAAAAGACTTTCAACATTCAAACAGATTTATTATCTATATGAAGAGGACATATAGGAGAATTGAAGTCATGATTCTCTCGCCTTACTGCAAAGAAAAAATAAGAAGAATTAAGAACTGAGACAGATAAAGGACACTCTAGGGAAATCTATGACAGTCAAATCTATGTATAATAGTGCACTAGCGCAAGATATGAATAAAATAAATAAATAAACAGAGCAGCTTGTGAGTCGTACATGGACAGATTGCAGTCAACAACAGCAACAACAACAACTGATTCTGGTCAACCTGCACTGAATAAAATAACATGTTGGATGTACTTATTTCTACACTGGACATACAGATGTTTTGCTTTAGCGGCAGCTTAAACAACTGAGTTAATTTAACTTTAAAACATGAGGCAATTGTGTTAAATACACCCAGGATGCTTACATAAATCCAAGAGATGGCCAGCCTCCTTTTTCAATGTGGTCACTCCCAATGCAAATCTTAATGTCTTTAACTTTGCCACCTTCAACTCGACTTCCTCGCTCTTCAACCATAAAACCACACATTATGGTATTTTAAATCATCTACCATCACTATCTCTACTCCTTACAACTGCCCCCTGTCATTAACACACATGTATTCTGTCTACTGACTTCCATTCCTCTTTTCACAAGTGCATACCTTCTACCTGATCCCTATTCTCACTACAAATCATAATGTCATGTGCAAACATCATAGTCCATGGAGACTCCTGTGTTACCTCATCTATCAACTATCACAGCAAAGAAAATGCACAAAGCTAATCTTCAATTTCTAAAAAATTATTAAGAATTTGACCTGCTGTATGCTGAATAATGAAGGAAATAAATAACAAAATATTATCTGAATTATATTTGAGATATCAGCACAGGGATGTGTGCTTTTTGTTGTTGTTACATATATTTTCCTTTTAATGGCCCTCAGGTATAAGGCCATATTCAAATATTCTTTCATATTCATATTTAATGCAAGAAATGAAAGAATCGTTAATTTGTTGCTAAAAAAATGTGATATATGCAATGTAATATGTGTGTGTGTGTGTGTGTGTGTGTGTGTGTGTGTGTGTGTGTGTGTGTGTTGTAGCTGCATGACTGAAAAGCAAAAGGCTGTGCACATTGCCTTTATGACATGATAGCAGAAGAAAACCATCCACAGAGATTAGATACAGTAAAAAGTAACATACTGAGGGTATGTGTGGCTCTATGATAGCATCATATATGCCTTTGAGGTAAAGTCACATTTATGTTGATACGTTTACTGAAGGGAACCATAAGATAATACGTTTCAGTTGCCAGGATGCTTATCATAATGGTTTGTGTTATGTGTGTTAGAGCCATTATGACAATAGTGTTGCCAAACAGCCTTCTGTTTATCATAAATATGTGAAATTGCACAATAAATAAATGGAAATAAAAACAGTTCATACAAAATGTTTTCTGTCATTACAAACAGAGAAACATAAAAGGGAAGTGGATGGAACCCGAAGCTCCAGGAGAAAATCCACAAGGAATGTGCAATCTCTAGACAAAAACAACTTTATTTAAATACTGTGAATCTTGCAAGGAAACACACACACAGGCGCACACACGCGTGCGTGCGTGGTTTTCAGAGTGGAAGTTGCTTTGTTACTGTTAATCCAAACAGATTTGGACCAAATTTCAAAGACCTACTCTTCCAACCTACAAGCAGTAAGCCTATTTTTACGCATACTCACAAGAAGCCATTTAACAGCTGCCTTGTAGTCCCAGTGCTCTACTTTTGGTTGCTAACCAGCCCTTTTTATCTCAACTCACTGTTGTTTTGCCAGATGGTCTGGGGGGGGGGTTGTTACATGATCATACTTTTTAAACTTTCATATTTTCCTGTCCTTGAATGGCTGTTTGACATCACATGTAAGTTCAGTACCTTTTCCCTTTCATGTGTGTCGGATCAAAAGCCAAGATTTCAAATGAAACAGAGAGCTGCAAGTTTGTTCTTGGTCTGGTGCAGCGATGTGACAGACACACTTAGAGCTGTGAACGTTTGTGTCTCTGTACAAACGTGTGAGTGTGTGTCCCTGCTTGCCTGCATGTGAGTGTATCTATCAGAGGGTGAGTGTGATAGTGAGAGAAGGCAATGCAGAACATAGACTAATGTTCTGACACTCTTACATAACTCTGACAGAAAGCCAGAGGACAACTAATTCTACGTGTTGAGTGTGAGTGAAATTGTGTGCGTTTGTCAGCAGGATAGCCAAGACAGTGCATGTCCTTGAGCACTGGGATAAATCTTTCATCAAAAAAGAAGAAAATCTGTGCATCAGCACCTCCAACACTCAAATATTGAGTCATATCACTTTTATTTAATTATTTGAAACAAAAACTGTGAAAAAAACAAGGAGTTAATCAATTTATTTTTTAAAGTCAGACTTTTCTTCACTGGCTTATTGTAAAGATGGGACTCCAGGAAATAATTGCCCCAGGCGAACAAACCATCACACATATTGTTCAGTAAAGCAGTGTACACTTTAAACTTCATATTAAACAACAAGGACATATCTCTGCCAGAATAATGGTTGATTGCTTCCTGTGGGCTGGGAGAGATACTGCAACAAGTATCTTGGGATCTTGTTAACAAGTGACAGGAATCGGTGCAGTGTCAGCAGTTATGCTGTGTAGTAACTAATAGAAAATTTTAGATAATGTCTTGGTTTTTCTATCAGAAAGTTCCCAAAGGCTTCATGAGTGGCTTCTATTAGTGGCCTTAAAGCATTCCTCTGGCATCTGTCGGTCTTACACTTACTTGTGTCTGTAACAACATGAAGGGGAAAAGGCTCAGCTGTAGGCCAAATATTACAAAATACCTTATCGGAATGAACTGATGAACATAATATTTGTCTGTTGCATACAAATGCACCGATGGAGGATATTCTCAGAACTGGGGATTTAGTAAATGGTAAATGGCCTGTATTTGTATAGCGCTTTTTCTAGTCCCTAAGGACCCCAAAGCGCTTTACACAACCTGTCATCCACCCATTCACACACTGGTGATGGCGAGCTACATTGTAGCCACAGCCACCCTGGGGCGCACTGACAGAGGCGAGGCTGCCGAACACTGGCGCCACCGGGCCCTCTGACCACCACCAGTAGGCAACGGGTGAAGTGTCTTGCCCAAGGACACAACGACCGAGACTGTCCGAGCCGGGGCTCGAACCAGCAACCTTCCGATTACAAGGCGAGCTCCCAACTCTTGAGCCACGATCTCCCCATCCTTAAAACCTGTAAGGATGTAATGTTGCCTTGGTTGTCTCTTGTAAATGCAGTAAATGCAATGCATGCATCACAACTTACATTTGACTCTACTGAAACTTCTTTCTCAGTACAAAACTATTGTGATTCGGGAGCTGAGCCGAAAGGCAAAGTTTTAGATTTACCAGTCAATCTACGTTCCAGCCCTCACCTATGGTCATGAGCTCTGGGAAGTGACTGAAAGAATGAGGTCACGGATACAAGCTGTCGAAATGAGTTCCTCCATACGGTGGCTGTGCTCAGCCTTAGAAATAGGGTGATGAGCTCAAACATCCAGAGGAAAAGGAGCCAACAGAGTGGTTTAGGCTTCTAATCAGGATGCCTCATGTCTCCCCTTGGAGGTTTTATAGGCATGGCCTGCTAGGAGGTGATCCAATGGTAGAGACAGAATTTGCTGGAGAGATTGTACAGCTCATCTAGCCTGGGAACAAGTAGAACATTTTTTCTGTTAAAAAAAAAACAAAAAAACAACAACAAAAAACCCAAACAATAATAAAGAAAAAAACCCTGAAATCTTTAAGATGGACTGAATGTTAGAAGAAGATAAGATAAAGATAATCTAATGGAAATTAACATGATTTAAGTTATTTAACCTTCATTATGATAAGCTCACAAGTTGTTCAATGTAGATTTATATTTTTTGGAACAAAGAAGTATTAGTGATCTCATCCTGATCTCAAGAAGAAACTGAAAATGGTTTATTAAGCAATTATTAAACTATTATTACATAATACATTTTTTCAAAATTCAGTAAATTGTTAAAATCATTATTTTAACTTGTACATCTTTACATTTTCATTATTAAAGGCTGAAATGGCTTAAAGAGAGAGCAAAGTCATAGATAATATGGAACTTGAACTTGTGATTTAAATTCATTCTGTCAGGTGTATTAGTCTGTACTAATATTATTTATAGTACAATGCTTATTGCAACAAAAAAAAAAGCCACAGACTGTGGTGGAGCACCAGCTTTGCTTATTTTTTGGACCATGTTGACTGTAACTTTTCCACTTCACCTGTTGTTTACCAGATCTTCCTGATAACGCTGTTTTGTTTTCTTCTTTTTTGACTCAGCCTGTAAATATAAAAGGCATTGGGGATGGGGATGAATCTGATTTTTTATTTTTCCAAAATACGCCCCTGTCCTTCATGGTTTCTATCTGCTTCAGACAATCTTATCATCATTGTTCCATTATTACCTCCTCAGTGCTTTCTCCAGAGTGGCCCTATGTCACA
The DNA here is from genome assembly GCF_018398535.1 of Haplochromis burtoni. NCBI lineage: Eukaryota > Metazoa > Chordata > Actinopteri > Cichliformes > Cichlidae > Haplochromis > Haplochromis burtoni. The sequence goes on from NW_024582467.1 coordinate 1,175,726, forward strand.
TCTTCTGTAATCCCAAATAACCCTTTTTCTCCAGCTTTTACAATGTGGCACGTCACTCAAATATGAGTCTCTGATCGTGGTCCTGCAAAATACCCCAAACATCTAATGACACATGCAAATTCCTTTTGATGGTGATGATAAAGTTCAAAACGGTTTCACCAAGTGGCATCATTTCAGCTCTTACACGACACTTTTCCCGTCTTTTAGGTGTGAAGGTGAAGATGTCCCGTACACTCCTGGAGTCTTTGTCACAGAGAAAGACTCTTAAAACAGTCAAAGTAATTGAAGGGTTGCCTGACGTCCCATTTTCTTTGAGTTGTTATAGATGACAATCATTTTTAGAATATGAGAGTGGCAGCAGATATACTACAGGCACACTGGCACTGCTATCAAGCATGAAGCCAGACAGTTCAGATTCTCTGTGGTCTCCACCAACAGACTTCATTTACTGAACGAGATATATCATGTGTTCTATAAATCAGGAACTCAGAGAAGTACTGAAATTCCATAATTACACTGCAGTTACTCAATAACATATAAGTACTGCCCAGGTTCAAAGAGCAAATAATTGCTGTTTTATTAAGTTGATTGCTGGTGATGAGAGTTGGGTGCCTCGATAAGACGTTTATAGTGGAAGATTCCCAAGGACAAAGGGTTTTATAAGGTCATGGGGCCAATCAGAATATTTCTGATATTCAGGTGCTTGTGAACTATGAATTTCTCCCTTGGGATTGCAATGTTCATGAGTTCTACTGTAAAGTGCTGAGGAGGGACCTGAATATACTAATATATATATATATATTTTTATCTATATAAAAAAAAAATTCAAGCTCGGGTCCTCTATCAGAGGCCTGGGAGTTTGAGCGTCCTCTTCACCACAACAGACCGGTACAACAGAACCACATCATCCACGAAAAGCAGAGATTCTGAGACCACCCAAGTGAAAGCTTTTCTCCACTTGGCCATAAAGATTAT
>NW_024582467.1:1176822-1182381 GCF_018398535.1 Haplochromis burtoni
AAATCTCATTGTAGATACAATTTGTCCCCTTGTTAAGGCCACAATATACAGTTTTCACCCAAGTTTGTTCTCATGAACACAACAAGCACAAAGACATCAGTTATGTTAAAAAATTATTCATAGATTTGAACCTCCCCAATCAATAAGTTGTAAGAGAAATGTTTTTAAAACACAAAACAATGCCCTTTCCAAGCACAGTGTGGTAAACAATAAGCCACAACCTAATTTCCATCAAAATAAGCTACAAGTTGATTGTACAAGGACCAGCCACAAAATGCTATTTAAAAACAACAAACAAAAAAAGAATCAGTAATTTCACTCGCATACTTGTAGTGTCACTATAATCACTTGACACACCATGCTGCTGCTTACAAAGCAATGTCTGACAAGGAAAATGTCTTCATCTTTAATAGTCTTAACATAATCTAAGCTAAAAGTAATCTCCCCAACACTCGTGTCGTCTGATTCTATGACAGGTACTCTACAGCCGTTCCACGTCTGTGCTTCACTGTGGCACTCTGGCTCAGACAGTCAAAGATGTTTGGGCAAAACTAGCTTTACACAACAACACAAAATCACAGAATGAACAGAGAAAACGGGGAAAGAAATACAGCAAAATGTGCTTTATGCTCATTCATTTTGTTTATTGTTTTAAAATGATCTCAAGTATTCTCAGAAAGGTATTCTCTCCGTTTCTCTCCAGCACTGTAGCCTTGTGAGGTTCACTGGTCCACTCCATCAAGGTAATGTGATTAGTTTACTAGGCTTGGGACAAAAACAGGTTTCCTCTAGCTTCAAGCACTGTAAGTGTGTAAGTGTGAGTGTGTCTGTTTGTGTGCGTTTGAGGCTTGGGTGGACACTTTGATGGATGATGAAGATGAGCAAATCAATACAAAGGGCCTGTCATTGTGGCTACATCCCAATTTACCTCGGCGTGTCTGCACTGTCAGTCAGCGAGGTAAGACAGAACAAGAGAGAAAGAAAGAGTGGAGATAATGATAATATGATGGGGAGGGTAAGAGGATTGAACGGAGGATAGGGAAGTGTGAGACAAATGAAGAGAAGAGGAAGAGAGGGACTGGTTTGCAGAAAGAGATCAATAGGTAGAGGATATGGTGCGTGGGGTTAAGGAAAGTAAAATAGATGACAAATAGATGCAGTGTCCGACTTTGGTATCTTCCAGCTGCGGTGTCTCTCATATTTGGTGCATTGCTTGATACCTTAAGAAATTCAGTCACGCACACGCAAGTAGAAACTAGTCCTGTAAAAACTTGTGAACACACTGTGGCACAGGCCCATTCATACAGTCATCCAATCCCTAAAGGGTTGCTCTAGTCTACATAGGAGATAAGGATGCTAACCCTTGACGGTTCAAAATGGATTAGACGCATCTTGATTGTGAGTCAATTTTCTCTGCGCTGTAAGCCTTAATGTGTGTTTTCAGCACCAGTGCTTTGCTTTTAATGGTTCCTGACTGCTTTCTGAATTTAAGGATGGAATTAAGTTATCTAAAGGGAAATAGCTCAATGAAAACATCACTTTGCAGTTGGTCGCTGCAGAACTGTCTGTGTGCATGTGTATACACGTAGCCATGCGTGCACTAAGCCTTTGAAGAGAGTGAACAAAATAATGCAGTAGCATTAAAGCATCAGTAATGTGGGTATTTTCAAAATCCCAGCACTTCACAGCTCTTGGTTCTGTCTATTCAACTGTCACAGCTGACAAGCCAACAAATGACTTTTTGTATTTCCCAGAGTTCAAACTTTACGTAAATGTCTCAAGGCTGTGGTTATCAAAGATTATGACTGTTTCGCAGCAATGCTTTGTCAGATTTGCTCAGTTAAAGGCTTGCATTAAGATAATTTTAATGTCTCATTCTGACTTTTACTTGCAACAGCAATCAGATGGATACAATTATAAGACAGAGCCAGACAGAAGCATCCATAGAAGAAATTATTTTTACTTTGCATTGGAAAATCTGAAAAGCTGAAATACTACAGATGTTGCTGCGATAACAATAACCTAATAATTCATCTAAAGGTCTTAAAGAAGCAGAACGTGATGTCACTCATTTGTTTGCAAGATGCTGTTTTAAGCCTCTTGCTCACCATTTCAGCTTTTTGAAACAGGAGTTTCAAGAGTGAGCTGCTAAGGTGATCAGACTCTTATAATCTGCTACAAAATGAGTGTGCACTTTCACATATTCACAATGTGACCCAAATGCACATCTTGCTTTATTGCTCTTCTGGATTCTAATGGGGACCATCATTTACAAAACACACATTGTGTTGTATTCAGTATCACTTCAAACTAGTGACTGAAGCCATAAACATATCAGGAAACTGTTTACTAAAGACATGAATTAAAAAGAACTGAGGGCATAAAAAAGTAGTTTTTGTAACCAGAGTAGCATAAGATGGAACATAAGATGGAAAATGTTTGGCTTCTTAGAAGTCAAATGTGGCTTTGTTGCATAAACTCAACAACACTAGTTGCTGCTGCACAGGAAACAATAATGCCAGTGAACACAATGCATCAATGATACTTGCTTACGTGCCAAAACAAAGTTCATTAGCTGCATTTAAATGGGATTTCTTCTCGCCATTTGTCCCACTCTACTTCTCCCTTTAGAAATTAAAAAGTTGTAATAGTGTTATGAAGAGACAAATGAAAATGTATTTTTAAGTATCTTTATCCGCCCACTTTGAAAATATTAGCAAATTTGTCCTTTTCTCCCCATTAAACTATGCCTTTTATTTATTTAATTCCACAACAATGCATTCTTTTAAACAAAGGAAGAACATTTAGGAAACCTATAAAAAAGTATAACAGGGTCTTACCTGCAGTATACACACATTTCTTTTTAGCCACCAAATGAGGTTGGAGAATGTTGAAGACAACTGACGGTAGCCTCAGTAAATCCAAAAGCTAATGAACCTATACAATAAAATCTGAATTTCATATAGCAAACATTTGCTTTCTAGTCATAGATTTAGCAACTGCCACTTCACACACCTACCAGTAAAAAACAAACAAAGAAAAAAAAACTTCACTATTGGCTTTTTTTCCACACAAAGAGAGGTCTAAGCTGCAGGCAGACAAGCTGTTCACAGCATGCTATGATTGTGGATCACCCATGTAAAACACCTCTTTAATTACAGATTGCATACTACCTACATAAAGCAACATTGCTTGAGTTAAAGACATTCCACCTGGCAGCTTCTGTCTCAATTTTGTGTTAAACTGGAGTACATAATGGCATGTTACACAACGTACCAATTAGTAAAACAAGTTGCAAAGCATATTGCTTAGAGGACATATGACAGCTATGCTTTTCAACTGTGTTGCATTTGCTTGGCTCCATGTGCCAGCTGTTTGATCTAATTAAGAGGTTGTTTCAAACCTGTTAGAAACCTTATTCAAACTCAGCTTATAGAATCACAAATTTCAAACAACATTTATGTCCTTGGCTGTCCTCCCATGTATCACGGCTCTGCGTTTTTTGTTGTTGTTCAAGGACAAACTTATATTTTTTTTCTTCAAGCTGCTGTACCCTCCAACAACACACACACACTATCTACCACACACACACACACACACACTCTCTCCTTCACACACACACACACACTCTCTCTCTCTCTCTCTCTCTCTCTCTCTCTCTCTCTCATCATAATGCAGACACATCCACCTTTAATTCGTGTTATGGCTTTTCCCTCTAAGTTACAACAGTAATGAGGCAATTTCTCACTCCCCCATTTGCATGTGATGTCACGTCACCACTTATAGAACAGAACTGAGGTGGGGAAAAAATATGGCTAATCTAGGACAAAATCTGTCAGGGTGTCATTCAAGCTTCTAGAAAATGTAGAACCTCCACAGATGGATGATGAGTGGGCATGTATGTATTCTCACAACATTTCTAGTGTGTGTGTGCGTGTGTGCGTGTATATTTATGGAAATATGTCAGTGAATGCGTGTATGTGTGAGAGAGATTGGTCACATCCCCATGACTTTGTGTTTGTGATGATGAGCAGGACACAGTGGGGAGCTGCAGCCAGCTGTTGTGACAAAGTTATAACTAGTGTTTATCAGGCCAGTCAAAAACTGCTCCACCAAATGCGCCAGCCAAAGGTATTTTAAGGCATTAAACATCTCATCCATTAAGGGAAAAAAAAATCCACATGGTACAGAAATCTTTATCTCACTCTACCAGCTGTTTCATAGTCTAGCAGTTCCTCATTCCCAATTTTTTAAACCTGTAACGTCTCATGTAAGGTTCATCAGTGCCATTATGCACCGGGTTTTAGAAAAAGTCAGATGGGTTTATCACAAATATACTTGTGAAGGGCCCCATAGCATGTACCGAGAGCTATTTTTCAATTTATCCTTAATCTTGTGAATTTTATTTATATAGCGCCAAAACACAACAACAGTGAATACAAATACAAAACTAAAAATAATGTCTGCATTATTGTGTAACTTGACACATGGCACTCGTCAGGTGACTCAATATCTAGATTTCAAAAACATTTTATCCTTTTCTTCTAATGATGCTCCGCGTTACACTTTTACATAAAGACACATTCATAGCACATCATATGATGACCTTTCAGTTGGTTAATTTGTGTAATTATGGCGGTATTCTTACTTTATGTGACAGCCTTGAGCGGGGCAATAGCATTAAGGCATTGACTGACATCAACTGCTTTTTGAAATATACTTTATAATTACTGATTCATTCAATCATCTGTGTAGGTTCTCTGACAAAATGTGTCTGACAGATCATGGTAGTACTTTTTGAACACAATAATATGAATTTTGTTTGATATGATGGTAAAATACTTTTTTGCAGTGTATAATTTCAATTTTTTGAAACATTTACCCTGAAGAAGGCGATAGGGGAATGCAGTCTTTACTTCATCTATTCTATGCCTGTGAACTGTAGAAGGAAACCAAAATGCCTGATACCCACACCTAAGATTCTGTCCAATTAAAAAATTTAATTAAATTAATATATAGAATAAAATAAAATGAAAGTATGGCTCTTGAATTCTGATCAGCTCTTTTTGCTGTGAAATGTTGTCAGTTAAATTGTATCCAGCTGAAAAAGGATAGTTTGCTGTGTATGTGAACATTTGTTTAAATTTCTGTGTGAATTTGAGCATATATGTATATATTCCATCAATGAATTAGTTGGATATGAACCTACACATTTGTGTGTTTGTATCAAGTCCACCAACAGTTCCGGTAACTTGAACTTCCCAAAATGAACGTCAGAAAAATGATTCTCATCTTTATTTGAATTTGCATTTCCACATCAGTGCTAAAGCTCAAGATGATTAAACAAATTAGTGCACTTGCATATCCCAAAAGATAGCCCACACAGTACCCTTTTCTAAGAATCCAAACCACTAAACAGCGGACAGACAAATCAGTACTACAGGTCTGGTTGGAATAAATAGACATGCCAGTTCTTTGGCAGAAAGCAGAAAAACAATCAGTGTTAAGATTGATGAGTTCAGAAGCTATTTTCTGTCATGTTGTTGTGTGTATATATAT
>NW_024582467.1:1185039-1247459 GCF_018398535.1 Haplochromis burtoni
CTTGATCATATTAATAATTTGATTTGTCACACTTCAAGGATTTTATCTCAGTGTATGTTCACTCTAAAAAAAAACAAACACAAAAACCTCAATGCAGAAACATTGTTGTCATTTTTGACAAACGTATTCTAATTTCACCGGCTGTTTAATCAGTTCCTCAACCTTTGCAACAATTTTTGTTTATCATTTTTAGAATCATTCATTCTTTTTTATTTTGTTTTTAATCAACATTTTCTTGTGGACCATTATTTTCTATTTTAGCATTATAGTATAATGTTTAATAGCATTTATTTGGCTTTTTAATGCATAAAATTATTCTTAATCATTTTTGTCTTGTTTTACCACATTTAATTCCAGTTTTTGATTTATTATTCTGACTTTTTTTTTTGCACAACAGTTTTTAGTGCGCATGAGTTTGTAAATCACTTTTTCTCACATCAATAACTTGTAAAGTGATCACTTGTCAGGTTGCACAATGATGTGATTGCTACAATCAAAATATTAACCAAGCCACAGCATAGGCAGCGGTTGCATACTGTCTCCATGCATGTTAATCAGAAGCTACATTATCACAAGAATACATTTACAAGTCAGGAAAGGCAATTATGTAAAACATCAGCGAATGCAGACTAACATAGTCACCTGTTTGGACACACAAACATATGTATAATCTATGGTTGAAATAAATATGTTGCTTGATAAAATGATCACAATCTCAGCTTCAGGGAAAGTGTAACAGATGAACTCGGTACTAATTAATTTCTTGGTTTTTCTCGCTCTGTCTCTATTCCCCTCCCTTTCTATCTCCCCATCTTTCCTCAGGTGGCTTTCCTCATTCATTTCATTGCATTCAGCTGGCCATATTCTCTCACTCTCTCTCTTTGCCACCTTCCCAGCCCAAAGGCCCCTTCTACACTACTCAACTCAGAGCTCATAACTCCCCTAATTGAAACCGTCATTGCCTTAATTGCTTTAATTAATCACCTTTCCTGTGGTAAAGCCTTTGTGGGAATTTGTAATAGGTGCTGACATTGGCTGCTTGCTGAGAGTGACAAAAGAGTCAGACAATAAATATCTTTCCTTTATCAAGAGAATGGAAAGCTGGATAGAGGAGTTAAAGGACCCGGAGCAAATGTTTCCCTTCTGAAGTTCTAATATTCCTCATCAAAATAAGTTTTAAATGGGAATATTTATGCACAACGATCTGTTTGACTCCACTGATTCAGATTCCTGAAACACAGCTGTGACTCGTCCTTGCAGAGTATGCTGCAAACACATTTCTTTGCTCACAAAAATCCCTATGTTTGGAGAGCTGGATGCTGTAATTTAATATTGCAATGTCAGGTTTTCTTTTTTCCACCTCTGAGACTTTTTCTGAACTTTGATAACAACATAGTTCAGCATAATGACTCAATAAAATTGTATTCTAACTTAGCAATTCATAGGAAAAGTTACACTTTAAGTGTTAAAGTGTAGCCTGACAGTTTCTCTCACACAGTTATTGAGGTTTCTGAGATATTGGTAAGTTATGTTTAATATAAAACTGAATGAAAGGTAAAGGACAGCTAGTCCGTCAATAGGAGAGTGCCAACAATGACAGGAGTGATATATATCTGAGGTGTACCAACAATACGATGGGTTAGCACATCTATACGTCCATAGATGGACTGGGATACTTCATCACTGATGGTCATCAGGTGTTTGGGGTCTGGCAACATCAGACAACTCACTCAGGTGACCCAGTCATAGGTGATCAGGCTCAGACTTATGTCCCAGCAACATAGGCCCACAATTTGGACCTTTTGATCCAAAACCACCTACAATTATTTTGGCTCACAGTATGTTCTCTAGCTCCTCATTCCTCTTTGTGTTTCAGCCATTTGCATCAATTTGCTTCTTCCACATCCTAGGGAACTGAGGGAACTGTAAGCTTACCTACAAGGGCCTGTTTGGAAGAATGGAAGTTGGTGCTACTTGGTCTGGAAACTTCAACTGCTTGCCCAAATCCATAAAGAGAATAGTCTGACTGATGATTTCGAGTTTGGCTGAGGCTTCACTCCAGCCCTTACAAAGGAGACTGTCCTTTGGCCGCAGACCTGCCCTTTGGTGGCCACTGCATTGGAGATGACATACACCAAAAACTTCAGCAACTGGTTATAGTGTGAGTGACAGTCATCCTCCCCAAGGACTATTAGACAGTGGGGAGGATACAGTAGAATACAGTAGAATAGCCCTTTATTGTTATTGTACAATAAAAGGCTATTCTACTATTGTACAACAAAATTATGGGTACTCCATGCCAACTGTGAAGGAATACAATATAAAAAGTAAGACAGCATGAATAAATAACAATCAGGAGAAATATATACAATCAAAAGGAATAAATTCAAAACGAGAGAAAGGCACACATTAGATAACAAAATGCTTTGAAGTGCAAAGGACTTGCTCTGACTATGGAGTGTGTACGCAAGTAGCCTGCTCTAGCGTACCCTTTGGGCAGAAAGGGCATGTGCTCACTTTTGCCTCAGATATGCAGGTTTCCTGGACTGGGTAGGACTCTGAGCATAAACCGGATACACTGACCTTCTGCACATCAAATGTCATCACAGGTCAGCCTCACCCCTAGTTTGTCTTCCTGTTTCATCAATGGCCCCTGATGCTGTATGCCTGCTGGTCCTGACCTCCTCAATGCTTGCTCTCTCCTCTTGGAGGATTGGATTGGATTTTTTTATTGCCCTGTTCCTTGTTGTATCAGAGCAGTGAGTTGGATCCCAGCCCTGCACGTCCTGTCACCACTGTGCCCAACAAGGGGTTTTTATCTAAGCCGACAGTCTGTCACTTCCATCCCCTCTTGAGCTCACCACTTCAGGCCTGCCTGCACCTGTCTGATTTTCAGATCTTGTTCATACAGCTCTACTGCTGCTATATCCGCTTGCCATTGTTGATAGTCCATTATCTGAGGTCAGCATCTTAAGGTCCACCCTACTGGGGTGCTCCCACCCTCACTCCTTTCTGTGGAAACCTTTGGGTATGTTTCAACGAGTTGATCTGTAGCTTAAATGGGTTCTTCCTCACGGAAGATGCAGGTTTGGCTGCCAACCCCTCCTACCCTTGATATTGTCTCCCCATGCTATCCAGTGCCGCTCCAGTAGTCCTCCACCAAGCTATTTTTGGTCATTACCTAGCCTGTTCCTGGGGGCGATTAAAAAAAAAAAAAAAAAAAAAAAAGAGTTGAAAAAGTTGTATTTGGGAAAAAAAGTGCAACCAAAGCTAGACTCCAGAGAGATACTAGAAAAAAAAGAATAATAATACATAATAAGGCTTTTTTTTTAGTTCCCCTTAAAAAAGGAAACACAAGATGAATTGCTCATCAAGAAACAGGAGAAAGAAACGGAGCATTTGTAAAAGTAATTAACATGGGTGAGAACACTAAGGGAATCAGGGAAGACTGTAAACTGTATATGAAAGAAGACAAAACAAGAACTAAACAAAATAAGTACAAACAAGTCAAAGCAGTAACTACACTTAAAAAGACTAACACTCATACTGGAATAATAAAAAATCAAAACAGGAATCCAAAAAGAATTTATACTTCGTGAAATTTGAAATAACAATAAAACCCATTCAGAAATACATATCATTAATAACCAAAAATTTCAGTTTCAATATCAATTACCCAAAAAAATCCCAAACCTGGGAGGCCTGGGACCATGAAATTGATTTTCTTTTGTTAAGTATCAGGGGGAAAGAAAGAGTACAAAGTAAAAACTATTCAGTATACTATACTGACACCATGCAATAGTCAATGTGTAAGACTTGGACATTGTAGTGGGATTAACAAATATTACTGTACAACTTGCAGACTTTATGGTTTGGTTATTTCAAAGTTGTTTTCTTTTACTAATTGTTTGCATTTTTGTCTGCTCTCTGTAGGGAACATCAGCTCATGTGATTCGTTACAGAGCAGAGAGCCTGACACCCACTGAGTATTGATCTGTCTAAGAAACATCACATCGAGCTGTTTTTATTCAAGCTACTTTTCCCTAAAAATACATAAATGTTTTCAAAAGGATTAACAGTTACTTCTGTGGATTATAATGCATAACAACAAGGATGATGTAAGATGAAAGAAAGGGCAACTTTTTTATTGTTTTTGTCATTTGGTAGAACGGGGGGGTGTATGAATGTATAAATGTTGAATACAATTAGTGTTAGATTGACCTTGACATCCCATGTAGCCTTGCATTTAATTGCATTGCCCCTGTTTCTCTTTAGTAGGAGCACCTTTGAATTGATTTCTCTGTTTTGATGTCTCTTGCTATTTTTGTTGCAGCCATCCGTCCTCATGTAGGATGCTCAGATCTCTGTGAAGCAGGAAAAAAAATGTTGATTTGAGGAGAGTTTCAAGGCTCAGCTGAGAGTCTAGGAAATAATTGACTCAATAATAGGCTTTAAATTAGATTTTTCTCATAATCTCAGATGTTGCCAGATCAAAATGCACATTTATAAAAAAGAATGCAATGCACCATTTGAAAAGTTGGAACAGGACCATGAACCAGTCCAGTCCATAAATGTCTAGGAACTGAGCAGACCAGTTGCTGGAGTTTTTGGAAAGATATTGTCCCATTCTTGGATTCTACCTGCTCAAAAGTCCTTGGTCATTATTGTATTTTTCATTGCATGCATTTTGAGTTTGTGATAGGTCTCAGCTACGCACAGGCTGCTATAGTACCTCATCTCTTTTACTCTGAAACCTAGACGTCATAAAAGCTGCAGTATGCGGTTTGACATTGTCTTAATAATATGCTATATAGGAACCAGTACATTTACCATTTAGGTTTGTTCTTATTTCTTACACTTATGTTTCAGATCAGCAAAGTAATTCTAATTTTATTACACAAAGATAACCTGAATAAATAAAAATGCAGTTTTTAACTGATGATTTCCTTTGAATTGAGCATAGTGGAAATCAAGTGCAAATCTTATAGCTAGTCTGCTGGCCTACCCTTTGGGAACAGCATTTTGCAATGTAACCAGGATATCTGATTAAACACATGGGTTCATTGACCAGTCACTAAAGGCAGATAAATTCAGGCAACATGAAAAAATGTTACAATGAATAATTACATAGATTATTAAATAGATAAACTGACCATAGATAAAGAATAAATGAATACATTTAGGTAAACACAATTTCTCTCACTCTTCACATACCTGCATGCAACCAATGCCATACTACAAGCAAAGCACATGCAAAAAGAAATGGAAGGCATGAGTCTGAATATCACATTTATGAGTCTGCATGCACCCTGCCCAGACATTGGTAACAGCTACTTCAACTTTTAGTTTCAGGCCAGAAAGAAAAACAAAAATACTGAACTGAAGTTGGTACTGCAGAAGATGAAATATGGGATGAGCTATTCTGATGTGGAGTGCATCAATATTGTAAAATGAGAGCAGATGATTTTTTTAATTAAAATATGAGAAGCTGTTATTATTTGGCTTAGCCAAGTGTGTAAATGAATAAAATGATTGCCTTCAAGTTAACCATTTGGAGTTTCTATTTTTCTTCTTGGCTTGACTTCCCACTTTTGCTCTTGTTCTCCACAAGTCAGACTGTCCACTTTCATCATTCATTTTTGGTGTCACATGGCCTGTGGTGTAGACTCTTTATTTCTAGTAGTTCTAAAGACAAAAAGACAATCGAACAACAGAATCAAGACAGAAGTCTCCTGAAATTTGAAGAAAATGGATGTCCTTATTTTGAAAGTATGACTATTTGGCCTAAGTAGTGCATTTACAATGTACCATGTAGAAAAAAAAAAAAAAACAACTTTAGTTTTTTTTTAAAGTTAGGTCAACTTTTGAATTTTAATTGGAATCAAGAACCAGTTTGTGTGGAGAACTGGTTCCCAGTAGTTCAATTCCTTGGAATTGTTAGTCTTTTTATTTATTGATCTCACTTATTGGTTCCACTTGTGCTACAATCAGCTGATGAAGAAAACATAATAGATTTAGGTAAAAGCAATCTCATGTTTGTGTGCTGGAGGAAGAAAAAAATGGCACAATTTACACCATGAATGTGGCTGTTACTTTAATCCTTATTACACAAAAGCGTGAGAGCACAATGGCAAAGTGCAAACTGCATCCAAAACAGAAACATCCATATTATGGTGCTTACACAACTTTGGCTGTTTACAAGCACTTGTTGTCAAGGTGGACGGAACTGACTCAGGTGCAGACTCAGAGTTTTGAAAGAGATGGTTCGCGATTGTATTTACAATTACAGAGAAGTAGTGATGTGACGTTCTGTATCCAGGCTTCGAAGCTTGTGTCGAGTAATTGAGGGGGTGTTTCAGCGATGCGCGTATCGAGGCTTGCTTCATTTATGGGAGGAGCTGAAAATGATGACGTCCGAAGCCTCGCTGCCCGGCTGTACCATGTCACTGGTTCATGAAGTGGTTCGAACTTTGCCGCGAGCCACAGAGATATAAACCCCTCAGACTTCATTCAAAATGTAGGTGTTTGACGGAGAGTTGCGGTTAGTGAGAGTTTGGAGACAGTTTGGAGGTTTATGAGAGTGAGGAGAGAAAGTCAGGAGAGAATGGAGCCAGCTAAGAAGAGGAGGATGTCCTCCCCTGTGTGGGAACATTTTGATCTTATTCCTCCCAACAAAGTATGTAAATTTCTACAGAAGATGGTTTTTCATAATACTGATGGTGCAATACAATTTATGTTAAGCTGTCTTTACTTTTGTACAAGGTGAAGTGTTTGCTATGTGCCAGGGAGCTGGGATATAACAACGACACCTCATCCATGCTTAGGCACTACAGAGCTTTGCATGAGAATAGGGAGAACACCGATTGCTATGTTCTCCCAACTAAAAAGGTCATAAAAGCAGTGAAAATTTAGTTTTTACCTAATAAAATGTGGGCAGGACTGAGGCTCAAAGCCTCAGTGTGTAGCTGTCCATACCTCAACGTTACAAAAGCACAACTACTGTCCATACCTCAACCACACCTCACCTCACAGTAAATGATCATTTCCATTTTAAGCATTTCCAAATAATCATTTTCCATACTGCCAGTGTAAATATACACAGTATACTGCCATCACTACAATATACATGTTTTACACACTCCTTTTGTTGTTGACATTTACAGGCTGCGTTCAAAAGGCCACACTCTTCAAATTCATGCCAACTAATATTTTTACGTCCAGTAGGTGTCCTACTAGAGCAAATGAAGCTTCAAGACGCTTTGCACTGGGGTGAACCAATTGGATGAAAAGCTTCAGTGCTTCATGAAGCTTCATCTGCCCATCACTACAGAGAAGCTCTGAGTCATCCTTAAGTAGTGGCAGGAAAACTTGGTCAACGAGCAGCAGCAGGTGGATAATCAGGACAGGTGTATAGGCCAAAGGCGGGACCCCATAATGAGCTCCGCCCAGGCAGACATGAGAACGAGGCGAGAGAGAGAGAAACAATAACAACATGTGGTCTAGAGTGAGCCAGCCATGGAGACACAGGGGCCACGACACTACAGACAGCATGTTAACACTAAGCTAGCCAAGAACCCAGAGTGATGTTAAAGCTTAGTGAATGCTGACCTCAGCCCAGCAGTTAGACCTTAAACTTCAACAGGTAACAAAGGCAGTGACTCATATGATTCACTTATTCATGTGTCTAAAGTGGAATCACTGTGACAATTGTTTTGTGTTCATACTTAAATCTTGAGAGAAAGATTATATGTGTCCTTTTTAGGATATAGATTTGTGTTGGTGTGTTTTGACTGTAGCCTTTAGGTGTATATTGTTAAATGTTAATTGTGAGACATTGCATTTCACATTGTTTTACAGACATTTGACCACATAGCATGCAATTAATTTGCTCAGATGTAATGTCTGATATCCTGCTTAGCAAGGGTGGTGATTCTCAAAGCAAAGCCAGCGAGAACCCAGAGAAGAAGTGACAAGTGATGTCAATAATGGAATCGGAATACCTTCCCATCCCTACTTTTAAATATTTCTTCAAGGCCAGTGGTATTAAACATTTAGATGGAGAATTGTTCTGTGAATATCTTAATCACATCTTAATTATTGTTTGTTTTTGACACTCCATTATATTTTATACTGCCCAGTTGACTTTGGAGTAAAAGTGAGGCCCATTTGACTAAGGCCCAAAGTGAGCATTATCCTTAAATAAAAGTAGATGGTGCAGTGGAAATGTGAATTTTCCAATCATAACTCAAAACCTCATAGATAGTGTTTAAAGTGAAGCACAAATGTGACTGCTGTCACGGTTCTGGGTCCGTTGGACCCAGTATTTTGAGTTTATTGTGTTTTGATTTAAGTTTGCGTCAGGGATTGTGTTGTTGTTCTCTTGTCGTGTTATGGTAATGTTTATGATGTCTATTATTAGAGTTCCATGTTTCTGTTTATCTGGGTTTAAGATGTGGGTTTAGTTTCATATGTCATTTCCTGTCTGTCTCTCTATGTCGAGCCTGCGTTTGATGTTTTATTGTGAAGGTCTGCGTCTTATGTGAGTGTGTTCAGATTTTACCTCTGTCTCGTCTTACGGATTATTCCCAGCTGTGTCCACCACCTGTGTGTAATTCCCGTGTTTCTCTGTGTGTATTTAAGTCGTGTCCTCCGTCATTGTAGTGCTGGTCCGTCTGTGTATTCCACCCTGCCTCATCGGCGTTTCTACCATGTCTCACCCGTGTGTTCTCCCTGCTGTCCGCCGTTAGTCTCTTCTGGTCGTTCTCGTTAAGGTTTGTGCTCTGTAGTTTAGTTGATCCCAGTATAGTTTAGTTCTAGCTCCATTTGCCGTTTGTATTTACTTTCATGTTTGTAGTGTGCGGTGTGCATGTAGTATATATATATATATATATATATATATATATATTAGTATTTACTGGGAAAGTAAATAATAGGTCAACAGTTGACCTATAATAAAACCTGTCCATACAGCCATTGGTCTATTGAGACCAATGTCAGGTCTTTGCTAGATTTGTTCCTATTTAAGAAAATGACTTGAAATTCTTTTGTCCTCCATTTGTTCAGTTTAGTTAAATAATTTAAGGACACACTGCCAAGTTTTCGGGCAGTAGTGGTTTGGAAATAACCTTATTACCTACATTGTGCCAGTGCGACTGTGTTATCCTTGGCATTTTGCATGGATTAAGCTAATGTGTAGATTGCCGTTTGGGTTCAAGTTCTTTATATTGTGCTTCATTGCTACAGTTCACAGGTATTTTTATTTCCTGGACCATTTCCAGCTGCATCCACAGAATAAATATGCTGCAGCATCTTCGTGTACCCATTTGTCCTTAGGGAATGATTGTCAAGTAGTTTTTTAAATTTACTTTTATGTACTTTTGGACACAGCTGAATACCGATAACATTTTGAGAAAAATTAACTGCATACAAAATTGAACTTAACGACACTTCATCAATAGATAGTTCAGGCAAACAACCTACATAAATGCGCAGGTCTCCCAGATATGCAGAGGGTTTCAAAACCATGTCTGTTTAACACACATTATCCTCACTTTTCCCAAGGGGAGTTTCCTGCTACATAAAGGGCAGGTCAAGGCACAGCAGGAAGGTGAAATAAATGACATGTGTATTTCACTGTTTTCACCAACCATGTCAAGATGGGTGCCATACATCATTCCACCACAGTGACATTTTAAATTGGTTACGTCAAATTAATCTGATGTATCATGGCGCCATGCTGAAGGCTCAAATTGGTTTTGTGGCCTGTTATGAGCAATGGGTAGGGATTCATCAAGAGTAGCTTTTAGTTGTTGCCAGGCAAGTTCTGGCATACTTTCTTCCTATCCTTTTATAGCACAAGAAGCTACACGTATGTTAGCTTGGCATACTACATCATGTATGGATGCATGGAAAATGCAAAAAACTGCTTTAACATTACCTCTTTAAAGAAACACAAATATACTCATTGAAATGTGGAAACAAGTTGAATTTATTTTTAAATTTCTTAAGCTTTATTTTCATTTTTAAATTGGAAAACAAACAAACAAAGCAAACAAACAGAAAGCTCACAACTATGGGACAGAGCAAGTATCAACAAATAACCACAACATGGCAGGCCATGTGACCACAGAAGCACTCGCAGGTGCACACTCTCTATCTATGCCTTTCAAGGATAACCTCAGACATCCGAAAACCAAACACAGAAAATACAAGCATAATAATAATAATAATAATAATAATAATAATAACATAACAACATTGATAATTACAGAAATAATTTTAAAAACAAACAAACAAACAAACAAAGAACTAAAAAAAAAAAAGTGAGTGAGCAAATCAGAAAACACAGAACACCATCATGTGAACCCCTCCAACCATCCCCAACAAGTTGAATTTGAGCTTAAGGTGACCTATCCAGCTGAATTTGAAGAACTCGACTTTATTTTGAATAATTAGCATTGCAACTATAGTCTAAGGAGCATGGAAAGAAAAGCAAGAAGCTTCTTGGATGCGAGGTGAAACGTCTTCAAGGAAACTTCAAGAAGTCCAGATGCTTTTCTTTCCAAGCTCCTTAGATTGCAATGACCTGGATGACTAAGAACCTTCACAGGCACAACCAAGCGCTTGCTGATATGAGGGTTGTCTGATTGTTGGGGTTTTCGCTCTGTTATACTGTTATAAAGCGCCTTGAGGTTTGTGATTTGGCAGTATATAAATAGAAGAGAACTGAGCTGAACTGTATCAAAACTGGTAGAGATGAAGTTGAAAAGGTTCACAAGAAAAATAAAGCACAACAATATTACATTCATTTTAGTCTGTAGCAGGGCTCCTCAGTAAATGTAGCATGGTTAACAAGCTTTTAAAATGACACCAGACGTATTTTAATAGGAAATTTGGCCGCTGTAGGAATCTTTTAGGAAGGAAGTGGTTACGGGGTTTTTAGCAATCACTTAGAGAGTGTATAGCTATAATTCACAATCCCTGAATAAGATTTAAATTCCTTGCTGCATTTATTCATAAAGCAGTAGGAGATGAAGGATTGACTTTCCCACAACATTCTCAAATCCACTGTTATACTGAGGAAACACCTGTCACCAGGAGAGAGAGGATATACACTGCTGCATATTCTACCACTACAAGCGTGTATATTCAGGCAACATGAATGCTGATCAGAAATGACACAGTTCACTGATCCCTATCAACACCTCTAGCCATGTGGAAACTACAGCCAAAAGCTGTATGGCAGTTTAACACTTCTGAATATTCCTTGCCATTTAGGGCTGGCAGTTTATTTTTTGACAATTCCTGAAAATGTGACTGCAGGACATGTCGCGGCACGTCTGGCAGTCCAGTTATTCAGATCAATTAATACCATGTCCCACACATAAGTCTTTAGTTTAGTTTTTTTATTCATTGATTTTTGCTAAATAGGCCTCAGTATCTGGAAGCTTTAAAAATCTCACCAACTTTAATTTTCATCATAGTGACAGTGCTGGTATCCACAACTACCTGTAGTCTAATTAGTCTGTCTGTAGGCTTGGCAAGTATTTGTAAAGAGAGAAAAAAATGTAAAGAACATTTATACCTCAAATATTTACAGGGATATTAGCTCAAATTTATCTTTGTACAAATCTCTATGAATGTGCTAAGCAATATGAAGACAACCTAAGGAAACCATTGATTTTATCTCAACAATCCATTTGGACTGCTACTATTTTAATGATGATGATCACAAGTGAAATCCACCAATGCACTCTAATTTTTAAACCTACAGCTGATCTCAGTAGTAGCTTTCAAAGATGTGAGGGTTAATTAGCTCAGTTGTGTTCCAGTGGTGACTGAAGTCAATATTGTAAATAAATGTGAGGAAATTGAAATGTGTCTTCCCCGGCAGTGAATTATAGGTTCAATAGAGGAAGGTGGAGTAGTGTAATGGAGACAAAGAGGAGGGAGGGAGGAATTTGATAGGAAACGTTCTTTAAGTTTGTCTGGCTGTTTGTATGACTCTACATTATATGCTATTTTCCTATCATGTTGTTTACTTGTATGTGTCACTTAAAAATATTGTTTTAGTCTTCAAAGCAAGCCAGAGTATATACAAGTACAAGGGGTTCTATTATAGACTGTATCCTTGCTTAAAAATGCAATACAAAATGTACTCATGGACATCAGTAGGAGGGGTTTGTGGTTTATATATGGTTCTCCTGGTCAGTGGACAGTCATTGCGATTTCTTGGTGGTCTGAGGGTATTTTAAACATAAACTACATGCTCTCAGGCCTTGAACAAAAATCAAACATTTCAACCTGATTAAGATTGAGTTAAGTGATTTACAGGTTAAAAGATGTATAGAAGGAAAATAATGTGTTGTGGGAGAAACGAAACGAAACGCTACGTCCAGATGAACAGAATCAACTTTTGGAGATTTACTTACCTGAATGATTGAGCATGCATCGAGACAAAATAATGGGTTAAATCTAAAAAAAACACTGATTAAACGAGAAATTGATTAAACATATTTGAGGCAATTGGACATCGTTTGTATCTCAAAAATACTTTTTGCCCAGTTTATTAGTTTTCAAGCTACCATCTGAAAGTGATGCAGTTATGAATCTACATATCAATATAACTAACAGGGATTTCTACTCCACATTGCAGTGTGCTTTTTATATTTATTGATTGATTGCCTGACATAAAGTCTGTCGTTGTTAACCATGATAAAAGCACATGTAGATAAACAAAAGCTTTACTCACAGAATTTGGGTAAAAATCTAGAAACCTGGACTGATGCTTTCAGCTTCTGACTCCTTTGAACAGGATAGACTATCATAACCAGAATTCTGCTTATTCTCTCCTGGCTATAAAACAAACAAAAAACAATTCAACATAATGTCTCTGAAAACCTCTCTAGGCAAGGATCTCTCATTAACAGAGAGGGAAATATAAACTTTGTCATGTTTTATCAGTATATGTACAAGTAGAAAAGAAAGAAGCAGGGAGATAGAAACGGAGACAGGTTGAGGTTAAGACTACAACACCCAATCCATCACACACACACACACACACACACACACACACACACACACACACACACACAGGAAGGAAAATAGGTGACACAAAGGGACTTGCCTTGAGTTATCAAAATGCTAATGCAATACAATGGACAACACTGGCTATGGATTTTTTTTTGGTAAACTGGTTCCTCACTTACAGTGTATCTGTCTGTCTGAGGCCAGTGGTGTTAAGATTGAGAAAGAGGAGAGGACAGCGGAATTGAGAGATAATACGCTCCATGTTAGCTGACCTTTTTCTTTCTCACCAGCTGACAAACAGCAGGAACAGTCTGTCAGGAGGAATCAGAGTTCGGTTGAGTCAAAATGCTGAGCAGTATGAAGACATTACTCTCCAAAATAATAATAATAATCCTGGCACAGAAATCGGGAGTGAATATTGAGGGATGTGTGCATCAAAAAATAGGACATTTTGATTAAATCAAGTGATTTGTGAGTTTGATGCAAATGACTGTTTGAGTGTACACATCATTACACGCCTCCTGCTTAAACCAGCCTTATTCCATTATGTGAAGTACCTGCTAGAGTCCTTTAAGGTGGCACATGGCATCTGTCACACTTAGTATCCTGGCTAGAAGAAAAATGCCTTAAGCCAGCGGCCCCCAACACCCGGGCCACGGAGCAGTACCGATCCATGAGTCGTTTGGTACTGGGCCGCACGAGTAGAGGCTCAGGTGTGAAATTTATGTTTTTTATCGGTTTATATCAATATGTTTTTATCATTAACTCTGTTTCCCTGGGTCTTTTCCTGTATGTTATGAATAAAACTTTCTTTTTTTTGGTACTGGTTTTATTTTGTTGTATTTATCTGCGACACCTTAAAGGCTGGTCCATGACAGTATTGTTCGACATAAACCGGTCCGCAAAAAAGGTTGGGGAGCGCTGCCCTAAGCTATAACTTTCTGTATTCAAAGGATACTGTTAGAGTTGAATTGTTAGATGTTTGTCATTTTTATGTTTACTATTTGTACAGTGTTTTAACTGATGAAACTCAAATTCCACTGTCCTTCCCCCCAGATTCCGAGGTTCTGGTGGGGGGCTGTAATGTTTTATTGCAGATACATCCTATCTGAAAGATCTGCTTCTTTTGATGTAGGCTTCCTGCGTTTACGACCCTTTGGTCAGCAGGAGGTCTAACACACACACACACACACACACACATTCTTACAGAAGTTCACACATATACATAAAATGCTTTGTCTTAGAACCAAGGGGGCGTGGCTTTGTTCTGACGTGTTTTGTGTGAACTGTCTCTCAATAAAAGGTAACAGGAGGAGGTCCGATCTGGGGGTCATTTTCGTGGTGGACACAGACGAGGCCTCCCTTGCGCAAATAATCGATCGATCGACTGTCTTGTTTTCTTCGTGATGAATAAGTCTCTAGAATTAGCGGGGCTTGTGGAAACACAGACCCAACAGATACAACCAATCCTAGATCAGACACGGTAATTTGAAGTTGGATGTTCCCTTTTGTGTTTGCCACATCTACCTCCATCTCATCCTATCCCTAGCATCATCTTCTCTCACATTACATGTCTGGATTTTCTCCTCTAACTAATGTTTTACCAGTTAGTTAGTTACTGAACTTGAAGGGCTCAATTAGGACTCCTAACAACAAGAGTAATATTTGTAGTGTATATAAATATATACACACACATGTTTTATTTTAAAAAAGGAGCACTTTCTGGCAAAAGTATGCTCAGAGTAAGTAAAGAAACTGGCTGCTTCTGATTCTTTTTGATCCTCCTTAGAGGAGAAAGTTAAAAAGATGCAAAGTGGGGTGAAAGAGGTGTGAAGAATTCCATGTCCCCTTATTTGCAGTCTAATAATGTAGATTTCAGTCAGGGAGATTGCTTCTGGCCCATGATTTTTGATGCTTCTCATTTTGTCCTGATGTTTTCTGTCTTGTGTTTGTCGTCAGTGTTGTGATCAGTATTTGAAATGAGCCATTTTCAATTTCTGTGACAAATGAAAAAGGACAAAGAATTGGATTGAAAATTTGCAAAATTCACCTTCTTTTCTTTGTTTTTTGTCAGTTGTAGGAAAAACATAGATAGTAGGCTTTCTCCTTTTGTTTATTTATAATAACAGAAACATTTCTATCTACTGCACACTTGCAGATAAATATATATATATATATATATATTAAGATATTCATAACACAGATTTTCTTGTCTCCTTTGATAAAAAGGGTTTGAAAAACGCACACATCATATTCATGTATTTAAATGGTTTTTTTTTCTTAGCTTTTCAGAAGTTGCTATGCTACAATTTGTAGTAGTTCTTGGATCAGAGGTTTGAGGTAATAACAAGCCACCAAAATAGTGACATAAACAACAACCATCCACACACAGAGAACCATACATACTCTACATATTCACAGTCATACTGCATTTAGTTGTTAGAACAAGCAGTGCAAATTGTCCATGTGTGGTTGAAGTGCAATTAAAAAAAAAAGTTATTGACAGAGACAAACATCATGAAATAGAAAAAAGAAAAGTTGAATGTCCAAACTTGGGTTTAAGAGCACTTATGCAAATATGTGATGTCTTGATAAATCGAGCAGATATTCGAAGTTTACACAGCACCATTCTCGCATGAAAATATCTTAAAAGTTTATTTTGTGACCCAGAAAGAGTAATATTTCAAACTCCGCCACTCTGTGTTCCTCCGCCACTGCCTCGTTTGAGTTTTGGACGAAATGGATTCTGGGATATTGCATTTCGTCATTTCGAGCTGATTGGAGACCAAAACAGCCAATCAGATTTTTTTGCATCCAAGTCTGTGATTGGCTGGTTTTGTGGCACAAATATAACGGTGTACAGAAAGAGTTGAGCGCGCACGGGCAGAAAT
This sequence comes from Haplochromis burtoni, assembly GCF_018398535.1. NCBI lineage: Eukaryota > Metazoa > Chordata > Actinopteri > Cichliformes > Cichlidae > Haplochromis > Haplochromis burtoni. Next base: position 1,200,960 of record NW_024582467.1, read on the forward strand.
GTTGAGAGCGCGAGCAACACATTGCGAGCAAGCGCAAATGCAAAAACTGAGCGAGAGGGGCTGCTATTGTGTGTGTGTGTGTGTGTGGTGTGTGTGTGTGTGGATAATAGCAAACACTGAAATACATTTTTTGCACGCAGCAATGAATTTTGTTCACTCAAATTTAGCTTTTCTTCGCTCAAAATAAATTTCTCCTCAAAATGCAACACTTGCACCTGCAATTTTTTTTTACGTGTGCTGATATAGTGGCACAACATAAAGCCATACTATTGGCCCCCCACAGAGTTCATTCGCACCCACCGATACGAAAATGTATGCAGAGGTGTGACATTTTAAAATGCTGAGGATGCATGATTATAGCAGATGAGCAGAGATCAGATGAACCCTTGAGAGGTTTCCCGTTGATTGAACCAATTTCATGAAAGGATGGTCAATCACTCACTCTTAAGTTGCTTCATTACTTTTGTTGTCCTGGCAACTGAGCATAAAGAGCCTCTAGAAGGTGTTCAAAGGAACATGGAGATTTCCATGTGATGTGCAACTGCAACCTACAAAGAATTCAGTTTGGATCCTTACGGCTTTGACATTTAGGATTATTTTCTCAACTTAACTAAAGTTAATAAAGCAGACCACGTAAAAGATCTTTGATTTTAGAGTAGAAAGTTCATACAAAACCTTCTTCAGTCCCAACAGAAGTAAAAACAGAACACAAAAACACATGAAACAAGCATTTGAAAACACAGGCAAACCAGCAAATGGCTAAGATAGAAATCCCCAAACCTAAAACCAAATTTGTGGAATTCCTGTTGAAAAAGCTTGCATTTACTCAACTACACAAGAACAAAAAAAACCCATTATTTTATTCGGAGACTTGTATGAAATTATATTATGTTATGTTAAGGCTTTAGGAAGTTGTCATTTTTCAGGCAAAACTGCTTAGGGAAATCACTGATATAGTCACATGAAAAGCTGCCCCAACCCAAAACAACAAATTTACCTGCACTTTATAGAAATTGTTTATTAAAATCCATTATGAGAGTGATTGGGACGTTTTTCCTTTTTCTAAAAATGCGCTGGTGGGATTGACTCTCCTCAGGGAAATACACCTTTTGTCGGATTTGGGCCAGGGGGCACAGTATACAGACAATTAAGATGAATATGATTAATGGTTTGTGTCGGGAGAACAAACATCATTACTGCAGGTATACCTGGTCGATCTATTCATCTTCTGCTCCATTTTTTTCAATGTCCCGCTGCTAACCAAGACCTCAAGCTAGTTAAACTCTGGCACTTGAGGCAAATACTAAGGCTACCTGAAGCAATCTAGAAGAGAAGCAGACCCATAGATTTTGTTTCTTACCATAGATGCTTCATACCGCAAACCACTGCAGTGCATGCTTCAGGTCATTGCTTGACAATATCATGTTGTCATGGTGACCCTTATTTCTCTAAATTTCAACCTCTGTCCTGTTTTTATTTGTTAGAGGAATTGGAATTGGCGCTAGAATGCCATCTTAGCAAAAAATAAATAAATATGACTATCATAAATTGCAACAACTGTAGATTTGTATTTTCTTAATAAGCCTTTTGTCACTGCTCATTCTTTTGCAAAGTCCAGTGACTAATGACTTTAGATCTATTTTGAGGAAAATGTTCTTGCACTGCACTAGAGAGACTCTGACAGCCACACTTTGCTTTGGTGAGATGGCATAATAAACCAAAGCAGAATTGACAGCCTGAACAGAGAGGCAATGTTTCATGCACAGCACGACTGCAGCGCCCTACAGGAAAACGTTGAAATAAGAGAATCACCTTGCTTCTGAATAGGGGGAATCTTATTAAAGGGGGGTAACATAGAGGTGAAGCAACTGTAGGAGGGAAAGCAGATGAGAGTGAGGATAAGAGAACAGGTTAGAAGAGAGGGATGGAGAAAGCGTCAAAACCTAATACCCTAACACTCTTTGAACATCTGTCTGCTTGCTCCTAAAATCAGGGAAGCAGCTGCAGCTCATATGCTGATTAGAGCTGTAATCAATCACTCATCACACTGTGTGTGTGTATGTAACCCATGGATACATATGTGCAGTTGGAGCAGTAATTAATAAGAAAATTCAGTCGGTTCAAGTTTAGGGCCAGATTTAGAAGCCTTCAGGAGCTACAGTGGGGCAAAAAAGTATTTAGTCAGCCACCGATTGTGCAAGTTCCCCCACCTAAAATGATGACAGAGGTCAGTAATTTGCACCAGAGGTACACTTCAACTGTGAGAGACAGAATGTGAAAAAAAAATCCATGAATCCACATGGTAGGATTTGTAAAGAATTTATTCGTAAATCAGGGTGGAAAATAAGTATTTGGTCAATAACAAAAATACAACTCAATACTTTGTAACATAACCTTTGTTGGCAATAACAGAGGTCAAACGTTTACTATAGGTCTTTACCAGGTTTGCACACACAGTAGCTGGTATTTTGGCCCATTCCTCCATGCAGATCTTCTCGAGAGCAGTGATGTTTTGGGGCTGTCGCCGAGCAACACGGACTTTCAACTCCCGCCACAGATTTTCTATGGGGTTGAGGTCTGGAGACTGGCTAGGCCACTCCAGGACTTTCAAATGCTTCTTACGGAGCCACTCCTTTGTTGCCCGGGCGGTGTGTTTTGGATCATTGTCATGTTGGAAGACCCAGCCTCGTTTCATCTTCAAAGTTCTCACTGATGGAAGGAGGTTTTGGCTCAAAATCTCACGATACATGGCCCCATTCATTCTGTCCTTAACACGGATCAGTCGTCCTGTCCCCTTGGCAGAAAAACAGCCCCATAGCATGATGTTTCCACCCCCATGCTTCACAGTAGGTATGGTGTTCTTGGGATGCAACTCAGTATTCTTCTTCCTCCAAACACGACGAGTTGAGTTTATACCAAAAAGTTCTACTTTGGTTTCATCTGACCACATGACATTCTCCCAATCCTCTGCTGTATCATCCATGTGCTCTCTGGCAAACTTCAGACGGGCCTGGACATGCACTGGCTTCAGCAGCGGAACACGTCTGGCACTGCGGGATTTGATTCCCTGCCGTTGTAGTGTGTTACTGATGGTGACCTTTGTTACTTTGGTCCCAGCTCTCTGCAGGTCATTCACCAGGTCCCCCCGTGTGGTTCTGGGATCTTTGCTCACCGTTCTCATGATCATTTTGACCCCACGGGATGAGATCTTGCGTGGAGCCCCAGATCGAGGGAGATTATCAGTGGTCTTGTATGTCTTCCATTTTCTGATGATTGCTCCCACAGTTGATTTTTTCACACCAAGCTGCTTGCCTATTGTAGATTCACTCTTCCCAGTCTGGTGCAGGTCTACAATACTTTTCCTGGTGTCCTTCGAAAGCTCTTTGGTCTTGGCCATGGCGGAGTTTGGAGTCTGACTGTTTGAGGCTGTGGACAGGTGTCTTTTATACAGATGATGAGTTCAAACAGGTGCCAGTTTTATACAGTAAGCAAGGTGCCAATACGAACGATGGGGGACAGAAAAGCTTCTTACAGAAGACGTTACAGGTCTGTGAGAGCCAGAGATTTTCCTTGTTTGAGGTGACCAAATACTTATTTTCCACCCTAATTTACGAATAAATTCTTTACAAATCCTACCATGTGAATTCATGGATTTTTTTTCACATTCTGTCTCTCACAGTTGAAGTGTACCTCTGGTGCAAATTACTGACCTCTGTCATCATTTTAAGTGGGGGAACTTGCACAATCGGTGGCTGACTAAATACTTTTTTGCCCCACTGTATAATCTTTACTGGTCTTGATGGTAATACAAATGTATGATCATTTTAATCAATCTGAAAACACAAAGTGATGGGAAAGTCATTTTAACAGAGACTTGATAGCTTCATCATTTTTATCTAGATGCAATATTGACCTTGACTTTCTCTGCCTTTACAGAGTGCCTTTTATAACTTTTGTTATAGCCACCAGCAAAGCTCAGATTTGCCTTTACTCCTGCTATGACAATAAAATCAGGTCTGTTTGAATGAACGCAGCTATTAGATTTGGGGGAAACTATACAAATGTGGTTGTGTGTTTGGTACAAGCACAGCACCTCTCCCATCTGTTCTCACAGCAGTGCATACGTCTGATTCAAAATTCTTTGTTATCATTATGTCTTCGTGTGATGAAATTGTGCCTCTCAGTGTAGAACATACAGTTTTAGAACACAGAAAAACACACAATAAATAAATGTACACAATAGGGAAAGGTCGTAAACAATAGGATGTGGAATAGGCAAATAATTTTAAATAATAGTGCTGTATTAAGTGTGGTAAAGCGCAGTTGTCTGGAGTTCATAGCTATAGGGAAGAAGCTGTATCTCAGTTCAGCGGTTCTTGTTTTTAGAGTCCTATACACTCTTTGAGAAGGCAGAGGGGTGAACGGTTTATTTCCTGAGTGGGCGGACTCTGTAGCAGCGTGGTTGCCCTTCTTCTGGATATGGTTAGCATACACTGAGTCCAGGTTTTGGAGAGGATGACCCACAATCTCCTGTGCTGTTTTCACTACTCGGGCCAAGTCCTTCCTGTCCTGTTTTTGTGCAGACTGTCATACTGAGACAGAGAATGCTTTCTGTAGTGGAACTGTAGCAGTTTGCCAGCAGCTAAGAGAAAGGCCTGGCCTGCTTGAGATTCCTCAGGAAAAATAGCTTTCTGCTCAGTCTTCTTCACCAGGTGAGATGTATTCAAGGCCCAGGTCAGGTCAGCTGTGCTGTGAATATCCAGGAACTTGATGTTGTTCACCTGTTCTACCTCCTGCTGTGCCTTGCTGGACCTCCTGTAGTCACAATGACCTCTTTGGTCTTGATGGTGTTCAGGACCAGATTGCTTGGATCAGATGCTGGACCTCTTCTCTTTAGTGAGCCTGGTCATTATCTGATATAAGACCCACTATACTGGTGTCATCTGCAAACCTCACAATGTTATTAGTGGAATAATGGATGACTGTATAGGCATGTGCCATATTTGTTCATTTGTTTTCATCAAGTAAACTCTGCCTTCAGTTGATCAAAAATGCTACAATCAGTATTCATTTTTTTATGACAACTCACCTTTCTTCGTGTTTTGTCAGACACAAAAGGAGGTGGTGCTCCAGTCAAACTGAAATGTTTTTTTCTCATTAAATAGGCACTGGCCTGTCATGATTATAAATATACTGAAAAGAATTTCATTATATCTGACAGGACCAATTGAAAGCATGCTTCATCATGCAGTAAAAATTTTTTTTCAAGATTAGGTCTTTCTGTCACATCCTTGAATTGTTTTTTGTTTTTTTGTTTTTTGTTTTTCAAAAAAACTGAAGTTGACAAAAAGGCTTGGGTTCCTCTGAATGCTGTCTGCAGTACACACAGATACCCCTGAAACACAGAAAAATGTGTTTGTCCAGTATTGATAATGCGTATGTATTCCTGAGAGGTGGCTGTGGTATTTTGCTTAAAGTATTTATATTAAGTTTGACTGTGGGTGAATTTGCCCTGAGTCATCTGCCACCAAGAAAACAATAAAGATAAGCAAATCATGTCAGCTCTTTTCACCTCAACATATATTTGGTTAGACACCAAAATTTACACAAGTGGCACAGTCAGGATATTGAAGTTAGATTAACACCATACTTACAATCATCAATATTTCTGAAACATTTTGTTTAAATGGTTAAGTGTTACCAGCCGCAGCTATAAAACGCTAAGAAAAAAAAAAACCCTCTAAAATATAATACTTTATATCTAGTTAGAGCAGTTTTAAATATTTTTTTAGATATTACAGTGATATACTTCTCAACAGTTTTTCATATTACTGTCTTCAACACCAAAGTGCATTTGTGTTTGTTGGGGGAAAAAAACGTGTTGATGTGTGTATAAATGTAAGTTTACACGCTACTCCAGTTTTCTTCTTTGTCTGGGAAACATATTGCCAAAGGAGACAAACAAACTCATCTCACGCTGTGCCCACATGGTAACCAGGGAACAGAAACGAAAAAGAAAAAAAATATAGAAGCCGAGACAAGAAGCTGAGCGAGGGGATGCAAACAGATGCTCAGGGATGAAGAGAATAAGGGATTGAGGTGAGGAAACAAGACTGTATACACTCACCTAGATGGATTTCAACACATTCAGTGAATGGCTCTAAGGTCTCTTGTTTAACCAAGTTATAGCTGTGTATGAATTTGCAAAAAAGACAAAAAAGGAAACAAACAAAAAAACAAACATGTGAAGTAACTTAGAATTCTGCAAAAATACCTTTTAACCAAATATCTACCGAATGTCAGGCATGTCTAGAGGAGTCAACTCGATGTGACAAAAAAGGTCTGAGTAATCAACACCTATGCCCTGCCGGTCATTAGATACCCTACTGGGATAATAAACTGACCAAAAGAGGGGATAGAAGCCACTGGCAATAAGACAAGAAGGAGGAGGAGGAAGGTGGCCAAGGACTATTGAGTGTCAAAACCACTATCCAGGATCAAACAATAAAAATCCATGAGTCCATCAGGAAGATGGCCACAACTGATCGCACGCTTAGAGAATACCTCAGGCACCAGAAGCGTGAGAAACAAGAGGAGCAAGAAGAGGAACCATCATGGGAAGAGAGGCCCCTGCATGGTATGTACCACCGGCAGAGCACTCAACCGGGTACTGAGTGTATGCTGAGTGTGGCCTGGAAGTCCCAAGGTCAAAATGGGAGACGCCCCTTAGGGTAGCTGAGAATGACCAAACATACTTGGTGAGTGGCTCCAGCACATCCCAGGAAAAACACCTGAGATCTCTGTGTCATATGTACAGCAAAGATAGTATATAAGCACCTTAAGCTCCCACACCTCTTGTAGGGGATCCAAACTTGAAAATTAAAGGCAACTTGCGGTGCGATTTTTTTTTTTTTTTTTTTTCAAATACTGTTCGATGTCTGTTCAAGTTATGATAAACAAATTACCTTACTACTGTTTAATGATATGCTTGTATATTGTTTTTGGGTTTTCTTTCCAGTTAAAGATCCCAAAATCCTGACTTTTAGGCACTGTCTATGAAGCTACTTTCAGCTGCACTCTAATTTAAAAGGGGTTGCCATAGCGAGTAGTGCCAGATGTTTGATGTTTTAAGCAAATGTGTAAAATGCTACACCATTTAGCCACACTTGAGGAGTTCTCTATGAGTAACCTATTGAAGTGAGTCTTGATGCATGCTCAATCATCCAGGTAAGTAAATCTCCAAAAGTTGATTATGGAGGCAGATGAAACCATGGTCTCGTACGATGTTACATCTCTCTTCTCTTGCGTCCCAGTCACGGAAGCATTGGAGGTAGTTTGTAAGAGATTACAGGATGACCCAAACCTCAGCAACAAGGACCACTCTCAGCATCGACCAAGTGTGTTTGCTTTTGGAACTGTGTCTTCATTCCACTTACTTCACATACAAGGGTCAGTACTACAGGCAGAAACATGGGTGTGCCATGGGTTCCCCAGTTTCACCCATCGTAGACAATTTGTACATGGAAGAAGTGGAAAAGAGGGTTTTGTTATCCTACCCTGGAACACCACCAGATCATTGGTTCAGGTATGTGGATGACACCTGGGTGAAAATCAAAACCAGGACGTGCCACAATTCACAGATCACAATAACCCAGTGGACCGACACATCAAATTCACAAGGGAGGATATGAAAAGTGGCAGGTTAGCCTTCTTAGACTGTGAGATTTCCATCAGTAATGGGGGACATCTAAAAGCTGATGTGTACTGGAAACCTACGGATATGGATCAGTATTTAAGGTTTGACTCTCATCATCCACTGGAGCACAAACTTGGTGTCATCAGGACGCTACAACACAGCGAACACCATCCCCACTGACACTGCGGCCAGGGAAGCAGAAGAACAGCACATCAAGAAGGCCCTGACTAAGGGTGGTTATCCCAGCTGGACTTTTGTCAAAGCTGGGAGGGCGCAAAAGGAAAGCTCCAGCCGATCCAGGAGAGAAGGACAAACAGTGCCTAAGCGAAAACCTGTAGTGATTCCATATGTGTCAGGAGTATCAGAGCAGTTGCAATGCATTTCTTTCAGGATTTATACATTGGGGAAACCAAACAACCTCTGGCAAAGTGGATGAGACAACACAGAAGAGCTACCTCGTCAGGCCAGGACTCTGCAGTCTATTTACACCTACAGGCCAGTGGACACTCTTTCAATGATGAGGATGTACACATCCTGGACAGGGAGGAACGCTGGTTTCACCGTCTTGCAATGCTGTGATTCCAGCCATTCCCCAACTCTCTGTGAATGGTACTCATGGCCATTGATCAGTGGGCATTGATCAGTAGTTGTTGATTAATGGTCATCAGAATTTGCATAATTATGATTAAGGCACTGACCTCCCAGCCCCTTCAGTGGGCTGATTTCAGTCATTATGCAAATATACTGTTTATAAGATTGGGGAAACCTGCAGTCAGCTGAGACTGAAGAAGTCACTTGGATGAGTGACGAAACGTTTCTCCCACAAAACGCTACGTCCAGATGAACAGAATCAACTTTTGGAGATATAGAAATGAGATTAATAAAAAAAAAAAAAAATGAAATTCAGAGCAGGACTGGATAAATTTTAGGAGAGTGTGTTCCTCTCAGCCATCTGTCCTTTGAAAGGGAACCAGTCTGTTTCAAACTCTGTACTAGAGCTATGTGGTTCACTCCTGGGGCTTTTTACATGTGTATGTGTGTTTTTGTGCATTTGCATGAACACAAAAAACTGTGTTCCAACATTCATGCATGTTGTTTTAATTTGTTGTCACAAAAGGACTTTAATCCCTTTCATACTATAATCCTTTTGATTCTGGCGCCTAAGTGGCACAATTTAGAAGAAAAAGTCGGCTTTGTCTCCCACAAACACTATTAAATTAAGCATTGGTTCATGTCCACTTGTTTTTGAAAGCCACCATTACAAAGTGACACACACACACACACACACACACACACACACACACACACACACCCCCTAATCTGAACAAGCACACCACACACACACAGAAGTGTTTTTCTATAGTTACGAGGACATCTGATTGAGTTAAGTCACCACAGGAGCTTTAAATCCATAATCCTGTGATCTGTGATCCAGTAATCGGATCCATGCTATGTAAATGTTCTAGCACATTCCTCTTAATGACGTCAAATCATTGTTTCTGTAGTTGCAGTTTTGAGGGCCTGTGACTCTGGAATGTTCTCAGGTATGGCATGAGGGGGATTAAAGACGACACATATACACTAAGAGGGAAAAAAGAGCTGTGTTAATGTGAATAGCTGTGTGTGCTATAGTAAGTGTTGTATGTAGTACTTCATTTTTTCACACTGCAGAAACTGAAGCTTTGGCCATGTCCACACTAATAAGTTTTCATTTGAAAATGCATCTTTTTCTCTCAGTTTTGGCCTTCCATCCACACTGAGACAGAGTTTTTGGTCAAAGAAAACAGAGCATTTTGAAAACGCTCTCCAAAGTGGATACATTTGGAAACACCGTTTTTGCGTCGCAGTGTGCACAGCGAACCCGGAGCCTTTTCGAAAACGATGACGCATTTTAGTCATGTGATTCAGTCATGTGACCAATTAAACTAAGATAGCAGAGGGCATTATACAGCAGTTGTTTTGTTTGCTCTGAATTTTGACAGTCCTATTAAAGATTAATATCTGTTTGTACATGCTCCAGGTAGCTTTTCTGCAAATTCTCACTCGCTTTTGCAACTTTGTACTTTTGTGTTACTCAGAGAAACAATTTCACCTCCTTGTTAGTCCATTTAAAAGACTCTGTGTTTTTCCTCAACATTTTGCCGTGACCTTTAACAGAGCCGGAAAGTAAATAAACGGCAGACAGAAATGAGGCAGGTCAAATCGTCTTGAGTTGCACGCATGCGCAGTACTGGAACGTAAGCATTTTCAGCTGTGGATGAACAACTCTATGAAAATGATAGTGTTGACGTGGAGCGTTTTCAGATGTATGTGCCATTTTCAAATTTATCCGGGCTAGTGTAGACGTAGCCTTTGAGTAACTTATGTGTAGTGCGATTGTTCCAAAATAAGAGTATGCTGACTGATCAAACACAAAAAGTCAGCATATTAGTTATGTAAGTATCAACAGAAAGTGAAGAAAGAGACAGAGGATTATAACAAAATAAAAAACCACAACACTAGGTGACGAGCAGCGTGGTGTCATGGTAGTAAGGACTGTTTTTCCTCACAGCAAGAAGATCCTGAGTTCAACTCCACCTTTTGGCCTGGGCCTTCCTGTGTGGAGTCGCGCATATTCTCCCCATGTTTGCATGGATTGTCTCCAGGTACTCTGGCTTACTCCCACAGTCCAAAGACATTCAATTATTGGAGTCAGACTGATTGGTGATTCTAAATGTCCCATATGTGTGAATGTGAGTTTGATTGTCTGTCTCTCTGTGTTAGATCTGCTGGTATTGTGTGACTACTTTTGAGTTCATTGAGCAAATTCAGAATTAGCTGCCTTCTTAAGCTACACTTTTTAATCACACCTTCATCTGGTGTTCCAAATAAATTGACATGAATACAGGAATGCCTCACTCTTCCAGCACACACTCTTAAATCCCTGCATGCCTTAATGATTCCTCAACAATAAATGGCTCCATATAAAGCACAAAAAAATAATAAATACATTTTTAAATATATTCAATAAATATAAATGTTTTAAATACTGGCACAATTATGACTAAACTGCATGCTACAAATATAAGGAAATAAGTTTGCTAGCTTAATTTGAATATTGCCCTCCTTATATTTTGTGCCTTAAGAAAAGAATTCCCAAAAATGCATATGCAAGAGGCTTAGTCTCATAAAGCTCATCTTTCCAAGCTCTGTTACCCAATTTTCTATTTGTAAATACCAACCAGTACTTTTACATGCCGAAGCCCATTTGTTCTGGCACAGCACATTAGTAAATCTGGCCCTAAGTTCACAAGCGCATGCAGCAGGAACATGGGCTCTGGCAGCGATATCAAAAATGGCAGCATTGCTCAGGTTAGTATAGACCCGACTGCTTTAGAAAGGCAATAAAATAAGAAAGAACAGGTCCAGGGTGACTCACACTTTGGTAAACCGTACATACACGCACATGGACACATGCACACACACACACACACACACTACCCATCGAGCCTCCACCTCACGTCTATAGCTGACAAAATGTCCCACTCAATCATGTTGTCTTTTTCTCCCCTTCATTGTCACTGCTCTGCTACAGCATTGCAGACACAAAACACACTTAGTCTCTCTCTCATATACACACACCTTTCACTCGCTCTCCCCTCTTTTCTAACCCCCGTCATCAAAATGCAAGCAATCTCTGAATCCAGATATGACCATTTTATTCCATACAGCAATCTCATAATTCATACATCTCCAGCTAAGCTGAAAGCCGGCGTATCGAAACTACAGAAATTGCTTTGTATATTTGCATTTGGGAAAAGTTGAGGAGTTGTAATTGATTAGGCTACCATTCTAGGAAACGTACAAAGTGTCAACAATGTTTAGACACAGAGGGGAAATGCACACAGCTAATCAGTCACTAAAGTATAAAAAGCTCTCTCTATTTTGATGCCATTTGATGATAAGAATAGGACTGTTGTTTTCTTTCTCCATTTGGGTGAAAAATGTGTCCGATTTAATGAAATTCTCCTCTCATTACCTTCTGCTATCTTGCCACTTATCTAGTCACTCAGAAATTTTTATGTTTGCTCTGTTGACAGCCATGGCCAATACTTGCACTCTCAAATCACGCACAAATCTGGGACAGAGGAGGGGGTTTAAGCGCATTAAAGATCCAACATACAAAAAGACCGTTTCATTGTGCTGTCACTGGATGTCAGGAAGACAGTCAGCTGTTAAAATAATAAAAGAAAAAGATTATAGAAGCTGACAAGAAATTTTATAATCCGTTTGGTTTGTTCTTGATGCTACAGTTGCTTTTATTCATAATATAATCGTGTTGTATGGAAGCAAAGTGTCTGTCCACTTGCTTTGAGAGCCTTCAGAGCACCAAATGGCTATTATCAATTCTAATCACTCTAAAAAGACTACATGTGTCATTTTGTACCTACTAGTAATCCTATATTATTGATCCTGATCACTCATGAAGAAAAAGTTAGGCAAATTATGGAGGAAACCTTACTTTGGGCCTAAGATATAAAATCTATATTACATACTCCTCAATGGGTCCCTGTAAATAAATATATAATCTACATTGAAAGCCCTCGGAAGGATCGATTTCTGATGTTTAAAAAGTAGTTTGGTCCGATCCATCACAGAAACATCCATACCAATGTGTTTGTGGCATCCAATAAGAAACTGCATGACATCCAAAAAAAGTTGTGCATGGTTACTTTAAAAAATTGTAATTCAGGCATGTTGTTAGAATTTATTTAATATTAATTTCTAGTATCAGCTGATGTTTGCTGGAGCCACAGCTGTAAAAGCTGCTGGTCATGATATGGTTTGGTTATCTGGTGAGAGGGAAACATGAAGATGAAACCAGGAGATGTCCTTACTGAATCATCAGAGCTGAACAGGTGATGGAGAAACAGGTTTACCTTTTAGGTGACATGAATGAGTTGAAGGGAAGTTATGAACTGTTTCTGAGAGACAAATAACACCAGGATCCTTTTTTAGGTAGCTGACAGCTGGTAACTGTGCAGGGGCGGGTCTAGCAAAGTGTTGCCAGGGGGCATGTAGGGCATTAACAGGGAAGGGGGGCACAAAGAAATACTTTTCTTTCTTATTCTCATTTAAAATGTCTCGCTTTTAAAAAATAATTATCTGAATCTTACAACAAACGATTGATAGATTGATGCATATATACCATCAGAACAGTGTACATCACTGTCACAACAGTGTTTGTTTTCATTCAAAGGCTTTATGATTTTTCCTATAATGGTGGGCCGGTCTCTAGTCAAAATGCCCGGGCCAATTTTCTGTCCCAGTCCAGCCCTGTATGCAGCTCATCTGCAGTCTGGTGTTGCCTACATCTTCCTATTCAGAAGGCAGAATTTCCGAGTTCTGAGTACAATCGAAAGCACCACGACTGCAGTTTTTGTGTTGGATGTAAAAGGCGCACATGACGCTGTGACGTAGGCTAGAATCATGGCAGCAGTCAATGACGGTCCAGGCGTGGGATTTCTCTCGTGGAAATGTGCACATTATCTTTTCCTTTCTATTGGTAGGTGGCACAGTGCACTTGTGGCAAGTAAGCAAGCTAGAAGACTGGCAAAGTTATGGAAGCAACACATTAACAAGAGAATTCTGAGTAAAACCAAAGTTACTTTCCCTAGTAACTAGTTACTTTGAAAGTAACGAGTAACTTGAAGTAACTGAGTTACTTTTGAGAGAAGTAACTAGTAATGTAACTAAGTTACTATTTTAAAGTAACTTACCCAACACTGCTGTTACCATATCAATATCATTCCTGTCTGTACTGGTTTTGTTCTTAAGTCCTCTTTGTTAATAGACCTCTCTGCATTGAATCATATCTGTTATTAATCCTCTGTCTCTCTTCCACAGCATGTCTTTATCCTGTCTTCCTTCTCTCACCCCAACCGGTCGCAGCAGATGGCCCCGCCCCTCCCTGAGCCTGGTTCTGCCGGAGGTTTCTTCCTGTTAAAAGGGAGTTTTTCCTTCCCACTGTTGCCAAAGTGCTTGCTCATAGGGGTCATATGATTGTTGGGTTTTTCTCTGTATCTATGAAGCGCCTTGAGGCGACTTTTGTTGTGATTTGGTGCTATATAAATAAAATTGAATTGAATATATATAGGCAGCACGGTGGCACGGTGGTAGCACTGTTGCCGCACAGCAAGAAGGTCCTGAGTTCAATTCCACCATCAGGCCGGGGTCTTTCTGTGTGGAGTTTGCATGTTCTCCCCGTGTTTGCGTGGGTTCTCTCCGGGTACTCCGGCTTCCTCCCACCGTCCAAAGACATGCAGCTTGTGGGGATAGGTTAATTGGATAATCCAAATTGCCACTAGGTGTGAATGTGAGTGTGAATGGTTGTCTGTCCCTATGTGTTAGCCCTGCGACAGACTGGCGACCTGTCCAGGGTGTACCCTGCCTCTCGCCCTATGACAGCTGGGATAGGCTCCAGCGCCCCCCGCGACCCTGAAAAGGATAAGCGGAAGTGAATGAATGGATGAATTGAATATCAAAGTATTCACAATTTATTTGACAAGAAAATGTCTGAGTTGCAGGTTGCTCTAAGTAATTTTGGGAGTCTTTGTTTCCAAATAGTAACTCAACTGTTTATTTCTACAGAGATTTTAAATAGTCTCTGTGTTAAACGTTTCATGAATTAATTTATATTAGAGAGAGCAGCAGCATTTTGGGCCCAGCTGCAAATTAAACAACAGAAAACTGCTGGGGAGAGGGTGTGTCTGTCATTGCAGAGACTCTTAATTCTTTAATGTCTTCTTTTGTCCTCTCCTGGAGAGTAAATGCTTTGTTCCTGGACTTGAATAGCTCAATTTTTCACTTTGATTTGTTTTCAATGCTCCAATAAGTGCTCTCCTGAAGGTGATTAGTTTTCATTCCACAAACACATTAAGTTATCTTTTTTAGCTGCCTCTTGCAATTCTGCTGTGGTTGCACGCTTCCCAAAATGACTGTGTCAGATGTAGAATATGAATGAGCTCTACACATCCAAACATACACAGAACAGATTGTTACAAAAATTGGTGTCCTAGAACAGATGCATGCTTATGTATTATGGGCTAGTTTATTAGCTTGTCAGTCCAATTAACAACACATTTGGACACCGTGACAAATAAGGAGCCTTCTGATCTTGTTCTGGGTCTAGACAGATGGCCAGTACAGATTTATCAGGTAATTTTAAGTATTTCTATGTGTAGTCTCACCTCAGCGATGGAGTCCCTGACAGATAAAAGTCACTCTGATCATAGCAAATGTTGAAGTGAATGACTCAGACTCTGGCTGCTTCCTGTGGTGTGACTTTATAGATGAAGTAAATGAGCAGAGACCACTGATACACACTGAGACCTGGGTTTACAGTGAAGCAGAATCCATTCCTGTCTATAAGACAGAAAGGGAATGCTGTCTAGAATTCTACCTATCCTAATCTTATCAGTGTTTCCTCTGAGTGTTACTCAGTTTCAGTTCATCCGTATACTGCACAGGTTTGACTGACCCCAGCTAGTCCCAGATTTGGAGCAAAGAGTGCTTTCTCTTTGTTCTTTCTTATTCATTACCATCCATTTTTTTTAGTCTATAGAGAGACACAAAATATGAAAGGAATATAATGCTGGATTTGGCAAGTTTACACTTCAGAATAGAGCTCAGCATCTATAGCATTCAGGGTTTAGGAGGCTAATCAAAGTTTCACCATTAAGAAGCTTATAAATTTATCAGCCACAACATTAAAACTGCTTAGTTTAAATTGTTCTCATTCTGCAAGCTCTGAAATGTTGGAGCAGATATATGGGACCATTATGGATGTTCAGCGGTGACTGGCAGCAATACATTTGCAGCAGATTCGTGGGTTCTGATGGATTATGGAATGTAACCATAAATCAGGCTTTTCTTGAGCTTCATGCTTGATCAAATTAGGATCCATGGATTTGTATCCTTGTGTTTCCCGAGTTCCTGTTTTTTGTAATTTGGTGGGTGCATCATGCTCAAAAAGAGCATTTACAAGAGACAGGCAAACAATACCAAAATGGTTAGCCAATAGCCATAGACTCCCACAACATGCAGGCAGAAGAAATGAAGGAAGTGCTACGTCAAACACAAAATACTTTTTAGCAAAGAGGAGCTGTCTGTGCTCGTGGCATACTGGGGAGCTAATGAGATGGGTGGGGAGGTGTGTGGTAGGCAGTGATGGTAAGGGAATTGCGGAGGTGGGACTCTGT
Source organism: Haplochromis burtoni (assembly GCF_018398535.1). Classification (NCBI taxonomy): domain Eukaryota; kingdom Metazoa; phylum Chordata; class Actinopteri; order Cichliformes; family Cichlidae; genus Haplochromis; species Haplochromis burtoni. Next base: position 1,216,896 of record NW_024582467.1, read on the forward strand.
GACTCTGAAAGAGATGTGCAACTGCATCCAGGGAAAACAAACAAATGAATAAACAAAGCAGAGATTAATTAATTAGTTGAAAAATATATTTGAAAAAAAAAAACATTTCTGCAATAAGCTTATGTAACAGAACATGAGTTTTTGTGGAATTTGTTAATTTGTTTTTCTGGTCTATCTGGGATCCTGGCAGTCCTAAATGCATTGAATCTTTGAGTCTTGAATCTTGAATCTACAAAGCATTTATTGTCATGTGTGCAAGAAAAAGCAGTTCTCTGTCCAATGAAATTCTTTCTCTGCTCTCTACACGCAGATGCCTTTCGATCCCCAGCTCTGTCTGTCTTGGTCGTTGTGTCCTTGGGCAAGACACTTCACCTACCGCCTACTGGTGATGGCCAGAGGGGCCGATGGCGCGATATGGCAGCCTCGCTTCTGTCAGTCTGCCCCAGGGTAGCTGTGGCTACAACTGTAGCTGCCTCCACCAGTGTGTGAATGTGAGAGTGAATGAATAGTGGAACTGTAAAGCGCTATATAAATGCAATCCATTGTTATTATTGTTCTATGATCATAGGGTTTTGTGTTGCAACAAGATAAGTGCAGACTAACATCTGTCTGAATGCTTCTGTCAGTTTAGCAGGAAAATCACCCAAATGCACAGGGAGGGATAAAGGATAAAATACTATTAATTAAGGTTTAAAGTAAAAAGTCCAAAATCCAAAACCTAATTCTTAATAAGAACATGAAGCAGTGATGATTGAAAAAAAAAAAAAAAAGAACTTCTGGAAAAAGTACATAGAGACACTGACAGAGACTTAAGGGGAGCAAGACTATGTATACATACACAGGTAATCGGGCACAGGAGGAAAACAAAGGAACAAAGAAAGTAAAACCTAATGTGAGACAAAGAGGGCGGGGAACGCAAAGGAGAAGGCTCAAAATGTAAGGGATCAGATATAAACAGAGTCTAAATACCAATGTCTATATGCATGCTCAGTCATCCAGGTAGAGAAATCCCATGAAGTTGATTCTGGTCATCTGGACGTATGGTTTTCAGAGGGATAAACGTTCCATCCAAGTGACTTCTTCAGCCTCAGCTGACTGCAGGTTTTCCCCAAACTTATAAACAGTACATTTGCACAATGTCTGAAACCACTGAATGAACAGGTGCAATGGGCTGTGAAGTCTGTCCTTGGTTAATAATATGATCACCAGTAGTAATTAATTTCTCGTGTAGCTAAACCTAAAGACAACAAATCTAAAGATAAATCAGGAAATGGAAAATGAGGATACAAAATTTGAAAAAAAAAAACCTGGAATGATTTGAAAATATACAATGAATCAAAACTCAACTAAAAACAAATCATAAAGTTATTATAATTAAACCCATCCCAGAATCCAAATATTAACAAGAATGCAAAACTCAAAGAACAGACATAAAAGAAAAAAAAAATACAAGTATCCTCTTTACATTTACAATCTACAGCATGTCATCAGATGTCACAAGGCAGATTGTGCCACAGTGAAAACGTGGTACAAAAAGACAAAATGTTTCACTGGAATAGAAAGCTTTATTTATTCTTTTCTCAGAAGATTTAATCACATTGCAGGAGGGAAAACTAGAGTCACTGCTGAGGAATCCACTGAAACACAGGGAGAAGTGTGTTAGTTGTTGCAAAATACAGGAGGGAGCCATTGTGGATGTGATATGTGTTTTTCTTACTCTGTCAGCAAAGTCGCAGAGCTTGGAGGGGAGAAAGGAATCATCCAAGTAAGTGTCTAGATGTTCCAGACAGAGAAGGATCCAAGGAATTCCTGTGACAGGTGTTTCCAGAAGCAGAGAGGCAGGGAGGTGAGTGATCCAGGAAATCCAAAGCTCCGAGAACAAGAAAGCAGGTGAGTCGTTGCAGGAATGACCAGCGATCTGGGGAGCTGTGGAAGTGTGGAGACTGTGGCACAGGGAGACAAAATATTAACACTAGGAAAAAATCAAACTTGAGTTCAGACATGGAGGCCGATTTACCACCGAGAGTAGGAGATGATCTGGGGACCAGTGGAAATCCGTGCTGGCCTTAAATGCAGGACCACTCATTGCTGCTGATGGTTTACAGATGAGGTTGGGCCAGCACTGTCGGCACACCTTGCCCAAACAGGCAAGGCCAAAACCACGAAAACACAAGACACTTCCCCGGACCATGACACCAGATTCCTTCATGCACACACACAAACACACACAGCATTACACACAGGTTTGAAGCTTGTGTCCTGTATTCTACAAAATCTGTTTTATGTTCCATTTTATCTTTCAGCACATTTTGATGACCACTCATTTGTCGACTTTATGTGATTGTGTCTTATCAATAACTCACTCTCACTCCATCCCAAGTGCTTTAGGCTCACTTCTCTCTTTTGAGATTTAAAGGCATCTGTAAGCGACATCTGAAAGACTTCTTGAGTCATTCAACAACATTACAGGCTCTTCAGTGTGAATGGGGGACATCTCTCTAAAAGAATGACCATTATTCTGATGGAAAATGTCGCCAAGAAATAGTGGCAGGAGCTGGCAGGATGCTTGACTCTGGACACATTTTGCTTCCTAGGAGGTGTGAAGATGAAAGAGAGGAATGAGTGTAGAGATAGTATCATTATTGGCTAGTTCACCTTGAGGTGATGCGAATTCCACTATAAATCCAGAGACTGTTCTCACCTTGTCCAGGTGCTACAAACTGCTCCTCTAGAGTGGTGCACAGGAATCGGGTAATGTTTGAGGAAGCTGTGTTTGAAAGGCTGGACAGGCCACTCTGTGGCTTGCCTTGAGTTGTTCTGTAGTCCAACAGCTGTATTTGTCAGCTGTATTGGTACAAGTGTTACTTAGATATCTGGCGTCTTAATGGCTGTTTTTTAAACAGCCATTACAGTGAGAAACCCCTCAACGCTAACTCACACAAAAAATCTATTATTCCATAGAACAATAGAATAAATAATCAAGAAATAACAGAGAAAAAAACAGCAATATACATTTAGCAGATTGGATAAATTTTAAATGAATGAAGTTAAGGTTATGTTTAAAGCTATTAACTTTGTATTTTTTAAACCGATTTTTTTTTCTTGCCTGAATATGATTAAGGTTTTGCTTCATCTGACATCTTTGAATTTCATGTTCTAATCCACTGGCGCAATATGCCACAGTCCAATCAGGAAAAAAAGACTTATGGTTCATGGGTGATTAAATTAATTTCCTGGTCGGCACAATAACAAAAGAGGAAAGGGAAGCTGAAGCAAAGATTCATGAACCATGAAGTCATGAACTTTTAGAGAAATTATCTAGCAACAACAACCCAACCCAGATTTTGCATGCACTTGGACTGGGCTTTAAATGGACTTCCCAACTCCAGTTTACCAATTCTGTGCAAACCCCAGTTTAAGTACATACAAGAAAAGGCAGAAGGTAATTTACTGGAAGATTCAAGGTGATTCAGTGGGTGTCATGTGTCCTACCTCCTGCATGCTTCTCATCCATCCCCCAAGGAATGTTTCCAGTAAGGAGAATGCATTACAGGGGGCAGGATTTTACAGTAAGAGCATAGATAGATAGTTTAAAAATATATAAACATAGGTTATTTGTTAGAACTTTAAATATTTAAATAAATATAATTAATGTTTATATTAAGAAAATATTCAACTGCTTTTCACAAACAGTAGGCTAGAGTGAGGAAAGCCAATAGCTCTCTTTTTTCCCCATGGCTGCAGTCTGTAGCTTGGTGATTATCACACTGCCAGAAATTGATTTTTTTGAATAGTAGGCAAAGCACTGCTACACTGGGCTGAGAGGTCCTGTCAATACAAATCTTATTGCTACATTGACAAAGTGATATAATTTCATTAAAAGTAGAGGACTAGAAGAATGATGCAGTTTCTCCCAACTTTGTTTTTACCCAGAACAAGAAACAAGACAGAATAAAATTAGACACCATAGCTTTGACATATTATTTGTAGCTTAATTAGCAAGAGTCTTTAGTTTTGTTTTATTTGGTACTTGAGTGTGCGTGTGGATATAAGATGATAATGATAACAACCTCACGTAATTACCTTAAGAATAAACCTAGTTTTTCATAAGTATTACCACAGACTGATAAAAAAGCTGGAGCCTTTCACAATTCAGAGATAATAAGAAAGCATTTAAAATACAATTTGTGGCTTTTTTTCAGCTTGTTTTTATTATATTATAAAAGAACTGTTAACCATTTGGATATTGGTTTAAATAATGTAACTTTAGGTAATGAGAGAGTACCTTCATGAAGAATATGATTTCACCACAAATTTACAAGTGGCGTTGCCACAGGTAGACTTCTGAAAATGGAAAAAGTAGCATCAGTGCGAGTACCAGAAGTCAAATTATTAGGAAGAAGGTGTTTTCTCAGCATCAATTCAATTCAGTTGTATTTATACAGCGCCAAATGACAACAACAGTCGCCTCAAGCCGCTTTATATTGTAAGATAGACCCTAGAATAATACATACAGAGAAAAACCCAACAATCGTATGACCCCTTTGAGCAAGCACTTGGTGGCAGTGGGAAGGAAAAACAGGAACAAGAAGAAACCTCCAGCAGAATCAGGCTCAGGGAGGAGCGGGGCCATCTGCCGTGACCCGTTGGAGTAAATTCATGACTAAACCAAAGGCTTATAAGAACCAGTGCATAACACACAAAAACCGTTGTATCCAAAAAATGACTGGACAGTCCAAAACTGGCTGCAACATCAAAAGATCAATATATCAAGCTTTATTTTCTAACAGAAAATAAGTCACAGACAAATATAAAATAGGCTAACCACTCCAGTCTCTAATTACTTTCCTACCCAATCTGAGAATAAAAAATGATTACATTAAGGAGTAAAAACCAACAAACAATAAGTAAATATATAATAATAAAAAAATACTTGGATTGATCGCAATGGGCCCAATTTACAATTTTTTTATTGGAATGTTATTACCTGTTCCAAAAATAAGTCTACAAGCACAAATTTACCATCAGATTTATGAAAATGTGCATGCTCTCACTACACTGCACATCTTCCTGAATCAGAATCATTCTAAATCTATGGGCTTATGCTCGCTACACGCAATCTGCATACTACCACGGCCCCTTTTCTCTTCATAAGGGAACACGTTTACCTGGAGGTGGCTCATGGAGAAAGCTGTGACAATGCTGGAGAAAAATCCAACTGAAGAAACTGAAACAGGGGGGAGGTGAATCTTTCCAAAGTATTTTTGCAGAGCTCAGGCTAAAATAACACAGGAACTGAATATTGCTTCCCCTGAGACTCTCCATGTGGCTCAGGTAACAGAAGAAAACTTTGGACATCTAAAGCTGTTTTAAAAAGGAAAAAGACTAACAGACCATAGGAAAAAGAAGAAGACAGTTGGTGAACAAGGAACACCTGATCTATCAGCACAAGATGAGAAAACATCCATATTCTTCAGTAAGCCAACAAAAATTGAATATATTAAAAATTAGTAAAATAAAAAATACATCATTTCAATATGATATTATCCTTTCAAGATAATATCATTTTATTATCTTAAGGTTTAATATCTTATGTATTAAACTGTAGTTCTAAACATTTCTGGCTTGTGAAGTTTAAGAAAACTGTGAATGACCAGAAGGAAATAATAATGTACTGAAAGCTAAATAATCATTCCTTTTGTTTTTAAATAAATAGACATAATCGCATCTGCTGTTCCAAAACTGTCTCTCTGTAACACACTGAATGCCTAACAGCATGATTGTCAGTAAAAAAGCCAATACAGCCCAGTCTTGGAACGAATTGTGCTCAGATTGGACAGTTATACAGCACATTATTAAAATTCACTTTTACCATTCAGCTGTGTTGTTAAAAGTATCCCTTTATGTAAGGTGAAAACTCCATGGTGCAGTGGTGTATTGGTGCCGGATGTCCCCGTATTTATGTGAGACATTAGATTTATGATGTGGATTCAGACACTACAGCGAAGATCCAAACACAAAATCTAGAGACAGAGTAAAAACAAACCACAGAAGGTCATCTGTTATTTAGACACACACACACACATACACACACACACACACACATGTGACTTGGAAAGTGTTATTCATGCCTTTATTACCTCTCGTTTAGATTATTGTAATTCTCTTTTAATAGGGGCTGGGCAGGGCACTTTGTCACGCTTGCAATTAGTGCAAAATGCTGCGGCACAATTTTTAACTGACAGAAGAAAATTTGATCACATCACTCTGATTTTGGCCTCTCTACACTGGCTTCCAATTGAATTTAGGATCCGTTTTAAAGTCCTTTTATTGGTTTTTAAATCTCTAAATGGTCTGGCACCTGTTTATTTGTCTGACTTGTTGAAGCCCCACGTCCCCACTCGTTCCCTTCTGTCAGTTGCTGAGCAGTTGCTGCTTTCGGTCCCAAAGTCATGGCTGAAACTTAGAGAAGACCGAGCATTCTCTGTTGCTGCGCCGATGCTTTGGAATAATCTTCCTCTCCATATTAGACAGGCTACATCAGTGCCAGTTTTTAAGTCTTTATTAAAAACCTATTTTTTTTCCCCTGGCTTTTAACTCTGTGGGTAACTGATTTTTATTTTTTATTTTTTATTACTATGTGCATATTAGTATTGTACAGCACTTTGGTTTACCAGGTGTGTTTTTAAAGTGCTATATAATTAAATAAATGATGATAAATGGCACACACGCAGACACACACACACACACACACACACAGATACAAACAGAATAAACACAAGAGGGATGAAGAATCAAAGTCCCTTTGCAAGAAACAAAAGAAAAACCAAAAACACATTGCAACTAATACAAACCTAACTGAGTAATTGAAAAATCAGTGAATTGCAAAACAATCTGAGTGCAATATGGACCACATTTAGTGTCAAAGCATTCAGTAGGTGATAAATTAAGAGAATAGTTGAGTGGTCACCAAAGTTCTTAGGATTGTATGTGCAGCATGCATACCGTCACATTTCTTGAAAATCAATTCAGTAATTGAAAACAAATTAAACAAATGTAAACGCCTTTTTTCAGAATGCTAACTCAACTGACTTCCATTCCTGTCATGTCCTTTCTGTTTTTAAACATGAAACCATAGAGGAAAGGAATGTGGTGATAGTGTTACCCTTTGATGTTAATTTTATTAACTCCGAAGCTGACGTTATTGGAATAAATTACGTTTAGGGTGAATTTGTCAAAAGGTATTTCGTTGCAGGAAGAGTGGGGTGATGGCAATCCATGTCATACATCTCATGAATTTACAAACTCCCATCAGGAAAGTCACTGGCTGCTGGCTGCGAAATGAACATGAAAGATGGGAGCATCTGAGGACCGTCAGGGTCTTTTGAGGGCACATTCACACAAACAATTCCTATATGAGCCCAGCCGAGCACAACACAAGCAGACAGGCAGGGAGACAGCATTTGAATTGTAATTAGCAAGGGCCACCCAAACAGTTAGGAAAGCCTTAGAGGCATGAAAGTGGAAGCAGGATGTCCGCATGATCCTTGCACTTGGGGCTATAAAACAAAGCTACAGACAAAAAAACACTGGGCTTCACTGGTAACTTTGACACATGTTAACAAGGATGGAAATGGAGCTGTATACTGCTCCCCCTGCAGCTTAGCGCCATCAAAAAGTGATGAAAATTTGTTTGCTTTCCCCTCTCACATTGTAGCTAAATATGACAATAGCTGCATTATTGAAATGTATAATAGAAGCAGCAATAATATAGTTGCATGCTATAACAGCTGAACTTGTACAAGAGAGTTAAAAAAAACAACTGAAGACAGATTCATGCTTGTTTTTACCTGGAAGTCCGTGGATATTACAGTCAGACTCATTTCAAACCATACATAAGAGCAATTACGGACCTTATTTTTTTCATTAGGAAATAGCACTGAATATCTTTTAAGTAGAGTTGATTTTTAAGATTGTTGTTTAAAAAGAAGTTGTCAGTGTTTGCAAGTAATCCTCGCCACTGCGTAGCATCAGAAGCAACCAAATTTAATTTGGCTTAATTCGTCCTAATTAAATGAATGTCTTTTTGAAAGCCTTTTAGCACTGAAGGTAAAGACTCTCAAAGCCGCCTTGAATTAAATTTTGAGAGTGGATTAATGATTTCTGTCAAAGGGAAAATGCTCCTGGGTGCTGAAAATGTTTTCTTAGAGGTCATTGGTGATCAGGAGGAAAGAGATGAAAAGCAAGAGACAAGAAAGATGGCTGAAGGGGAGGGTGAATGAGAGTCAGGTAGCTGGACAACTGCTGAGTCAAGTAAAACTAATGTTTGATATTAATATCCTATTTATCAAATGAGATTGCCTTTCCTCCATGCTTTGGCCTCTTCTCCTCAAACAACAATGCGCTGAAACCACAGGATTCACCACTTTTCTGTTCTTCAGATTGCTTTTTTTTTGTTTGTTTTTTCTCTGTCCCCTCCATTCCTGCTTCACCCCCTTCCACTTCCCACACCCAGCATGCTGGCAATGCTCTTGTTCTCTGCCCAGTGCTCTGTGGGTATGTCCATTAAAGCTAGCCATGGCAGGAAGGATCATTAGCGCTGTGGTTCATTTGCTACGGCCAAGCCTCTAAATCAGCTGTCAGACACCTCCAGACGTTTATACAGAGTCACAGTTCCAGCTATTAGATAGATGTGGAGCCTCTACACTGCAAGTCACTTCACAACGGTCCTTATCAAGTTTCCTCCATTAATCGTTCTTCCTTGTTTTTGTCTCTTCATGAATTATTTCCCACTTATCTCCTGCTACACAGTTCTACTTTTGGGATATATGTTATATGTCTTAAATTTTGTATCAAAATCTTTACTACTTTTACTGAAGTTCAGCACAAACATCATCATATTGATTTGTTCATTTTTATATCTAGCCTCTGAAATAAATGAAGCTTTATTTATTTTTCTGTTTTCTTTTTAAATTCAGATGTTTACTGGATATTTATGAGATAATGATCTGTGTAATCCCCAGATGGATTTGTAAAACAATTTACATTTGAATTGATTGTGTTATTATTAATAAATAGCCTATTTTTGGAGCCGCTAAAGCAAAATATTTCTTTTCAAGTTGATGAAGCACAAGTTTAAGCTTTTGTGTCAAAACAATTTCTCTGAAACAACAATAAATACATCTTCATCAGTAAACATCTTTAACACTCTTACCATTAAGTGAATCCACTTGCTTTTATACTCATTTGTGAAACAAAATAGCTTTTTATTTTAAAATAAATTGTTTTGATTTCTTGAAATTCTTAAATGCTTTACAAATATATACTCATTATAGATGGAATATATGTTTTATTAGTGTAACTAAAGCTGACCACAGATGTGTGCTCCTGAAACTGTGACGCCGTTCACGACTCTGCTCACAATGATCATCTGTGTTTATGTTGAGCAGCACAACATGAACACAAGTCACATGACACGGAGCCATCTGCCCCTGACCTTGGGCCTGGAGTTGTACTGCAGCTGTGGCTATTCTCACTCTGCTGTGCACATTTTGTGACTTTAAGATGTGGCATTTGCTCTTGGTTGTGTCGTGTGAGCTGCAAAATGCTGGGTGGAGGATGATAGCTCGGTCACGACCATATTCACACCATGTCACAGCGAGGCATCAGGAATTACTTTAGCAAATCTTATATCAGTGGGATTAAAAGAAGAGACAAAAACTCAACTAAACTAAAATTCTGAAGCATGCTTTTGCCAAAAAGTAAATCATATAAATAACAATGAATGTGTAAACACTATAAACTATTGTGGCCATATTAAATTGGCTATATTAAATCTAAATTTAATTTCAGCTTCGATTAAATGTTTAACACTTCCATGGCTCTTAGGAGAAATTTAAGACATTTAAGTTAAACTTGTCGTGTATTTTTATGGTGCTTCTACCTGAGAGTTTCAGCACTGATCAATATGAATTGCTACTTTAATTATTTTAGCTTACGTCTATCACAAGCCATGAGATTCAATCCTGTGAAAACCTTAGTACACCTAATCATTAAGTTACATAAAATCTTGAAAACATTGTTTTGTTTATGACTTTATCATTCTTTCACATCACTGTGGATGAATTTTGGCTGACACTTCGTTACAACTTTGATTTGCATTGATTGACATACATCTTTCTTGAATCCTCAGCAGTTCAGCAGTGTTGTGGTCTGGACTTTGACTGGGTCAGTGCAACGCCTCGGTTCTTTTGTAGCCACTCTGTTGTTGGTGTGCTTGGGATGATTGTAGTGATCGCCTCACATATGATCTCACATGACAGGAATTCTTTGGCAAACAGAGATGTTCATGGTTGGCACGTTGACTGTAAGCTGCCCAGCTCCTGGGGCTGCATAACACTGAAAATCATCAGCCCTCCACTACCATGGTTGGTATGAGGTGTCTCTTGACCAGTTGTGTTTGGTTGTTGCCAAATGTGACGCTGTGCATCAAACATCCCCACCTTTATTTTATCTGTCCAAATGAAAATGTTCCAGTTTGTTCAGCTACAGCTTTGCAAACCTAAGATGTACTGACATCTCCTTTTTAGAGATCAGAGGTTTTCTCCTGGCAATTTCAAACAAGCCACACTTTGTTTAGTCTTTTTCAAATTATGTTGTCATGAACTTTAACATTTAGCATTTGCTTAGAGATCATGGAGTGGTGCAGCGCTCGTGGGTTTCTTTTGGAATTGCATGGTGTCAACTTGAGGTGAATTTGCAATGACCTCCATTTTGGAGTGTTGTATTAACGTTTCAGGTGTCTTATCACATACCTGAATGCTCCAGATTAGCAAAACTGCAGATTTGCACTTATTTAAAAGTGCAACTGGCAACTGGCTGCTACTTATTCTTAATTCCCATGGAAACATATAGTGTCCCTAAAGCTTGAGTAGTTGACAAATGTATAACTGGACAGAAAGTGATAAACAGACATCTGAAAGCATACATCTACAAATGTCTACTTAAATGTCACTAGTTCTGCCTAGACACATCCTATCAAGACTGTAACAGAAAAGTGAGTCTGACAATATTTTAATATGAAAGCAACATGCAACACTGTCAGCACAAGTTATGTATGAGCAGTGCACTTCACCTATTTTTCTACATTGCAAATGATCTTACATCCAAAGCAAAATCACCATGGTATTTATATGTTAGACTGATCAAGAGATGATGTGTGGAAAATAAGAGATTCTATTTAGAGATTGTGAAACATAATTGTAGGTATGGGTTGCCATGGTTGCCTTTCAGTATGCTGAGGTATTTGTCAGTTTGTCAGCTGCTTGAGTCATTTGACCTTGAAAAATTCAAACATATTAATGTGAGACGCAATCAGGTGAGTGGGCTACATAACAGCAGCACTGTGTTCCTTAGTAAGCCTCTATTAAAAAAGCCTACCTGAACAGCTAGTGAGAGGCAAAGATGAAGAAGAGAAGGAATGAAAGAAAAGTAAAGGATCCTGGTGCAGGTGAAAATGCTCTGGCTGCATGTGTGTGTGTGTGTGTGTGTGTGTGTGTGGGGGGGGGGGGGGAGGGAGAGAGGCATTCAAGGTGACAATTTTCTTGTCAGCAACCAGCAGAATGATTTGATTTCTGGGGAGCAATAAGCAATTCATGTATACAGATTGAGTCACTGTTTTTGAGCATCCGAAGGTTATATATAGCTGGAGTGTTATGACATATTTACTGAAAAAAAGTTGTGTAAGTGTGTGTGTGTGTCTGTTACTCCTCATGCGGGGAGGTTATTGAATTTTGGTTTTGGTTTTGCTGTTTCCTTCATTATTTTGAAAATATCACTTTTGTTATGTGTTGTGGAATTAAATAATTTTTTTTACAGCTACAATATATCCTGCAGCATTAACATTGCATTAACAATATAATCTACAGCATTGATATTGCTTTAAGATGGTTATTAAACCTGCTGGCCTCACATTAACCTTTTATTACAGGTGCAGCCATAATAATTGTATACACACATTGCATTTTGTGCTTATTAAAGAGTGGAAGCTCAGTCAATTAAGAAAAGGTCATAAGCCTCGTTCGGCGCGATGTCCAGATGATCTATTGTATAAGTGATTTGGAGCTATAGAAGGTTAAAACTGCGTCCACACTTACCAAACACATATAGTACACATAATCTAGAAACAGGACTGAGCAAACTATTGAGCAACCTGTGGCGTTTGAGTTTGCTTAGTAACAGGTGACAGAAGATGTGCCAAAAAGAAGACAAGTCCCTGTGGACCTTCAGGGCCTGAATTCATCGCCATATTTGGAAGAAGATGCTAGAGAGGGGAACTTCAGTGTCTGCATTTATCTCTTAAAATTGATCATTGTCTGTAAAAGATGCAAATAATGTTCTCAAGATGCAAATAATGTTCTTGTCAAACCCTGACATTATAAAAGCAATTGCTTGTGTATTCTTGGGTGGAGATCTATGCTGATTGTGTGCAGTATCCATCCCCCCGCACGTGTGTTCAATAAAATCATTGTTTGACCAGACTCTTCAGGACCAGTGTTATTTTGTTTTCCTCCTCAATATTTTCGAGTTCGGGACAGTGTGTTTCTTCCTTTGTGTTCCTGCGCCTGTGATTATCTGCTCCGCCCTAATTGTTTCCACCTGCATCTCATCACCCCATCTGTCTCTGTGTGTGTATTTTCTCTCCATTCTTCACTGATGCAATACATCAGTGTTCCCTGGCTGTTCTCCTGGTTAACCTCCAGCATCTCTCCCTGCCTGTCGTGTCATGTCAGTGCGCCTTGGATCTCCTTTGATTTAGCTGGTTGCATGTTGTACTATTTAAATATCTCTATTTAATAATTTGATGGACTTTCTCAATGATGCAGTATGTTCGGTGGACTTTTCTCATTTTCTTCATTTCACCTCTTTGACCTGGAAATCAGTCTCAGTACATAATACTAAAGCAGTAAATGATTCTGAAGCACAGAGGAGAAAAGACTGAAGAAACTTGCCAGAGGAGCTGTAATCAGTGATGTGCAGGCGTACCCTTTGTGGAAATGTTTTTACCTTCAAATGTGAAAGAGGTGAAGTATGCAGCTGGAAGATGCAATTATTGGATGACTCTTTGCATGATTAGTCCTTTCTGTCTTCCGTTGTTTCTTTTTGTGATTAAAAAGAAAATTTTTTAATGAGATCGTAAAATGCAGTCGTATAACAAATATAACACTTGTGTTTCTCTCCTCATGTCTTTTCTTTGTGTCCTCTGCTTGCTGGTGGGAGGGACTAGGAGTTGACGAGAGGAGTTAAGTACAAGAATCGACAATGTGCTGTTTAGGAACGGGAGGATGACGCTCACATTTATCTGCTTTCCTCTCTGTTGTCACTTAGATCTATTGCTATAAGTACAAACTGATGTACTCAGCAGACATGAATCTTGAGCTCAAATCCTGTATTGTTATGGCCCTGGGCCTCGGAGGGAGTTAGACCACCTTTTCCCTTCAAGCAAATCCAAACTGTGGCACTCCGTGAAGCAATCAGTGGCTGATCGTGCTCACCTGCCGCTACAAACGACTGGAGATCCTTCACTCAGGGCGGCTGCTTTGGAGATTGTGCAGCTTGCCCTTCCTGACTCCCTCTGTGAACTGTGCCCGCTCAACTCTGTTCATAGTGGTGAACTTTGCGGTTACCCTGGTGTATGGTTGAGCTTAGCCTGTTTAGAGTTGCCATTTGTTATTCTCACCTATGTTTGCTTTATGTGTTAATTGGTTGCCCAGTGGCGTGTTGAACACAGCCCTGTCGGTTTTCTGTTTAAAGTTTGTAATAAACCTTTTTTTTTAACTGATTCCCCTCAGGGTGGCCTTGTTTGTGTTTGTCTCCTTAGTTATGTTGCGGCTTATGAGCTGGGTCCTAACACCTATACAGTAGGGTATTTCATTGGATGAGCATACTGTAGTGAGACTAAACTCAGCTGCTGCAACTCCATAGACTTACAGAGAGTACAAGGACTGCCAGCCTACACAAGTGCAATATAACTAAGCCCAGTCTTATGGCTGTTTTGTCCATGGCTGAAGTTTGTATCTGTCTCCACTGATGTTTGGAGGAACTTTTAGGTCTTCATGATTTCCACATGATGTGCTGGGCATGAAGTCTGCTTGCCTTTGACTTGTTGGCTTCCAGGCTAGTCCAGTCTCTGAGGCAACCACCGTCCAGATCAGCATCCCAGGTGGTTAGAGTGGGACTGCTTAACTATAACCCTCCCCACCATTCTGTTCCAGTATCTGAGTCAGATAGCCACCAGACTGCTACAAACTCTGCCAGCCCACTGTCAGCATCAGCACCCAAATTGGCTGGCCACTGGCCGGCTAGTCTCCAGTATGTTTATGCTCCTGAGTCAACTTGCTACTTGATAGCCCTTCCTCTGTGTTAGCTGTCCTCTCATCTGCTTGCACTGAGGACAGCAGTCTTCACCTTTATTGCCTTTAGACAGCAAAGCTCTAGCCAGTTCTTTTCACTAAATCAATTAGCCTCATGTCTGTTCCGGGTTTGTTCCGATGCTTCTGCTCCCGAGTCATCTGATGCCACCACTTTTCCCGAGTTAATCAAAGAAAAGATTATATTTTGTATCACAATGGGAAGAAAGGGGGTGTGTTAGAGTGGACTCTTTGCCAATGTCAAATACTGTTTCACTCAGCAACTGGTGCAGTTGTCAGGCAGACTGGTGAGCAATACATAAACAGAGGAATGTAGAAACCAGATGGGGACACCACAAAGGACAGTGTTGATCCAGATTGTTTTAAGTTTAACAGTGTGAGATTTAAGCTGATCTTGATTTTAGACTACTTGCTTTTCTATTTTCAACTCAAGTCCATGACATTTCAAAGGTGAACCGGAAAACAAAGTAAAGTGGGTCATGTCTCATGAGGCATCTTATATCAAATACATGATGGATGCCAGCCTTTGTTGTCAAAGGCCTGCATTTGTTGGATTCCTACTCATACCTATATATACATATGGAATAGATGACTCAATTTCATTTCTGAATTAGACACTTTTTTCTCTATCAGTCACTAAGTGAACTGTTTTGTGTCTCCTTTGTTTTAAGTCTTCCATGTCTCCTTTAGTAGACTACATAGGTCACCTGTTTAATAATATATTAAATATAATATAATAAACTACAATATTTATATATTGTTAGTTCCTCCTATACACTCATTCAATTATGAATTTTCAGTCTTACTTACTTGAGACCTATGCAATTGAAGTGCTGTGAGGTTGAAGCACATCACAAAGCTTGTCACAACAAATATGTTTTTCTCCGGGAATTTCTGTAGAGTTTATGGATGTAGTGTCAAGGCTAGTATGATAAATAAGAGGTTCTGTTAATGTTCTGTTAATTCACAATGACACACTGATGTGCTCATTCATGCAAACCAGTGTCCATAAAACGCATGACCACACATGTGGCTACATATTAGATTTTCACGTCTTTGATGTATACTGGATAGCCGTTGCTCTCTTTCTCTTGCTGTCAAGAGTCAGGGTCTTTCCTGTGCTTCTGTTTGAAGTCTTCACTGTCATTTGGGATTTTTTTTTCTTTTTTTCCCCCTTTCTTTGGTCTTGAACAGCTTTACCTTTTATCCAGCGGTGTATGGCCACAATAGTAGCACTATGCTACTTCTGTATATAATACTTAGATCGTCTTCCTTTGTCACTGCCTTGTCTGTCCAAACGCTCCGTAATTGGTGCATTCACATCATCCACATTTAGTCAAACCCAAAATCTTTTGGAAAGTAGGACATTTTTCTTAACTTTGCCCTGTGAAGTTCCACAATCCATTAAACAGTCACTGTGCAAATGAATGTGCACACTTCATCTTATGTATCAGATTAAGGGAATTTGCAAAATATTGCAAAAACTGTTCAAAGATTATGGATGTTTTTCATATTTCTGCTCAATGTAATTGTTCAACTGATTGTTTTACAGCCAGCTGTGATTTCTCTTCTAATTATTTGATGATAAATAGATCAGACACATACATACTCCCATTATGGGCATGAATGGTAATATGTGGAGCTTTTATTGATTTTGTTGAAGTGTCCTTTTTCCAGGGTGGAATGATTAACCATTAAACATTTTTATAATGCCTAAAGAAAAAAGTAATGCGTTCATCTCTATATATATCTCTCTCTATCCTCTCTCTTATGTTATATATATATATATATATATATATATATATATATATATATATATATATATATATATATATATATATATATATGTGTTGCTGTGTGTGTGTGTGTGTGTGTGTGTGTGTGTGTGTACACATGCTAATATTTGGTTAATTCTCCCTTTGCAAGATGCGCCCTGACGGTACACATTTGGTACACACTTCTGGCATAGCTAGATCTTTGGCCACTCTTCCAGGCAAAATTGGAAGTTGATTTATGTTGATTGATTTCTGGCACAGACACAGCTTCTAAGCATGATTTAAATTTTCAGAAATTTGGGAAGACCATTTCAGAAGCTTAATGCTAGCATGCTGATCCATTCCAAAACCAATTTTGATGTGTGTGTGGGGGATCATTGGTCCTCATTGACTAACAGGGCCTATACACAAATATGTGGTTAAATAAATGTTTCCCACACAAATCATTTATCAATATTTCAGTACATGAATTTGTTGTTTATCAGTATTTATTATTCTCACTACATAGAGTCCTGACCTCAATGACTTTACAAAAGAAACATTGGGTAGGATATGTTATATGCTGCACAATCATTCCACTTGAAAAAGAACAGGTCAAAGAAATCATTAAAAGCCTCAAATTACCATAACACCATAATGACTGTATGTAAATGTAGCACCCCACCTGTTATACTGAGTCTAAACCCACTTGCCTCAGTTCAGACCCCCTAGGCGGGGTGTTAGGTTCGTTACAGCCTAGATACCACAACTGGTTCTGGTAAAGACAGGAATCAGGGAAACTACCAGTAAACCCTGGCCTGCTAGTTAAACTTAACCAGTAGTAAAGAAACGACCTCAGACAACTCCTTAACACAAAACAAAACTTTACTGAATGTAAGGGCAGAAGAAACAATGTACAACACACCCCTTTATTTTAGCTCAAATGATAATCCAGTTCCTTAACCGAATGAAATATACTGTATAAATGAAATAATTCCCTTTGAAAGTATATTAAACAACCCAACTTATGTTATCACCTCTTGGTAAGTGACTCACTAATAGAGCAGGGCGATATGACCAAAAAATATTTATCACAATATACGTTTGAAAATTTGCGATAACGATATAACCGACGATATAATTTACACTAGACAAAATACTTTACAACTCCACAACTTAATTAGTGCAAAAAAAAAAAAAATCAATGTATTTTCACTTAAACAAGCAGCTGTTTTTTATGTGCATTAAAGTTATATAAAAATTTTACAGTGGAAATGCAAATTCCTTGCTGACAGTTTAATCAAAAGGCCTTTTCAGCGGAAATACATATCCTCAGCATAACCATGTATAATATCCACAAAACGTAAAAGAGAAGTTACACACACAATACGGTAATATTATGTTGAAGCATAGTACGTATCACTCCGCGAGGCTCCGCCTACGATAGCCGTAATGCTCCGACAATCCATCAAGCGGTGCGGCTTCGTAGCTTAGCAAAGTCGTACTAAAACATTTCACAGGCAAGTGTCGTATACCACATAAAATCGTTTCGAGGTCAGTAAACACAACCAGAATTCATACATAAAACATGTGGGATTATAAGGGGCTCTGTCGAGTTTCAGAAAAATTAAAGAATTGATTTTAAGTGTGCCGTATTTTTCAAAAAACACGGTAATAACGACGGTCCACTAGCATGCTCTAGCAAAAATAGTGCTTTGTTGTGTATCCGATGGACAAAAGCCAAACCAGTAACCAGTTCCACACCACTGAAGTTGCAGCATTTTTACAAACCAATTCTGGTTCATCCGTTTCATTCAGCGAGCCACTTTCGCCCTTCTCATTCTCCGTCACCGTGCTTTTTCCGCGATGTGCATATGAAAACAAAGGCACTGCGCATTTTACCCATATTCTATCGCGATATTTAATTTTCTTATCATTGCCCAACATTACCGTGAACAGTATGATATGGCCCAGCCCCACTCACTAATATACACTCCAAAACATGCTATATAAATCCACTAAATACACCATATTCACGCATGGGCCCCACACACACTCACGTTCACACTTGTTGCATACTTGTTTGCTGCTCACGCTGGACGATGGAGAAAAATCCTCTTCTCCCCAGTAAGAGCACGAAAGTCTGACTTACAGTTCAGTTGCTCGGTAGGTCGCCGTTCACTAGTGATGTGCGGATCGATCCTGAAATATCGATTCCTCCGATACCAATCATTTATGTTCTAGAATTGATTCTCACATTAAAATATTGATATTTTAGTAATTTAGGGTACATTTGTAGTCTATCAATAACAGGAACACAGTGGAAAGAAACTATAACATTTGGATTGTCTACATTTAAAGGAACTACTTTCTCTTTCGCCTTTCATAGTCATGTGCGAAATACAGCTGTCTGTCTCGCAGCCCCTTGGCGTGCGCACTCACAACAATGGCTGAGCGTAATTGGAGTAATGTGCGAACGTTTTTTACCTCCACAAAAGCTGAAACGTGGTTTGCGATACATGTGGCAAAAACGTGAGGTGTTGTGGCCACACTAGGGATATATTCAAAAGGACTGCTGGGGGGATAAATACATTTTACAGTGTTTATTTATCGGATAAAATACGTTAAATGTCCGGAAACAGCGGGGGTGTCCAAATTCAGAGGCTGCTTCCACTTGAGGACCCGGCCTTCGTGGTCTAAAGAAAGCTGGGTAGTACGTCACGAGCTCCCTCGGTGGAGTGAAACTCTGCTGTCTGCTCCTTGCTATCTAAAATATAACCGGGCACTGGCGTAAACTCTTCTGTTTAATCATTTTCTGTTTGACGTTTATTCAGCTGTGTGAAAACCCAGAGGAACCCTCCCGAGGGATTAATAAAGTTAAATTTAATTTGATCTAATCTAATAACTTTAATCTCAGCCAAACTGATTTACAAATAAAACACTGAAAAAGCCAAACAATAACATTTTTTAAGTTTTCTAAGTGACTTGTATATCATGTTTAACCCGAGTAGCAAAAGACCGCGGGGGTTTGAAAACGATGTGTTGATAGGCTCAGATATTTGAAGTTTACACAGCTACATTCTCACCTGAAAATATGTTAAAAGTTTTTTTGCGACCCAGAAAGAGAAATAAGAGTAATATTAAAACTAAGTTGCTGCCGACATTGTTAGAGACTGGAATTGGCTGGGCCGCGCTATGAATTCTGCAATATGGTTTTTCAATTTTGTTGTCCGGGTGGAAAATCGGGAGAAATTCGGGAGAATGGTGACTCCGGGAGATTTTCGGGAGGGGCACTGAAATTTGGGATTCTCCCGAAAAAATCGAGAGGGTTGGCATGTATGGTTGTGGCAACATCACTAACCTTGTCAAACACCTCACAGTAAATCATATCACAGAATATGAGAGCGTATGTTGACGCGAACTGAAGAGGAGGAGAGGGACAGGTGCTGCTAGGGCGAGACAGACGTCTCTCACGGAGTCCTTTAGTGCTGCAGGCAGGCAACAAGTTCAAATAGGCACAACTTCATTTTTTTTTTATTTCTATGTGATGAACTCTGCATTATTAAGTGATAAGAACAAGTAATCTGATATCCTGTAATCATTATGACGCTATAATTTGAGATACAATAAATAAAATAAGTTTTTGTACAAAGTATCGGTATCGGATCAGTATCGTCGATACCACCCTGAATTTTACTTGGTATCGGATCGGAAAGGAAATCAGTGGTATCGCACATCACTACCGTTCACCAGTCCCACACTAAATCCACTCTCCGCACTCCCTGCGGACTGATGCTGTCTCTGCTACCTTGCGTTAGCCAGTCACTGCCCAGCTCACCGGCAGTCCATAGCGGCTGCCTCCGTGGCGCAGCCAAGCAGTCCCAGCTAACCTTTAGCCTCGGCGGTCGTAGCTGGAAACACAGTTTTTTCCACGGTGGTGCAACCGTTGAAAACAAAAAGTCACTTCACCCACACTCTGTTGCGAAGCTCTCACACAGTTAACTTTCCACTCACACACTCGTTTGTGCTAGTTAACCTCAGTGAAACTGGCTGAGTCTCTCACTTTGGTTCAGCTAACCTCGTGCATCTCTCCATACCGTTCTCTTCTCCTCCTCCATTGTAACAAAAAAACAGGTCCCGTCCCATGCTACCTTCTCAGGCCTCCAGAAAATTAGAACTCTGAACAATATTTTAACTCCCTTCAGAGTTACATACCATAAAATAATACTTTATGATTAACATACTTACTGTGTTACTGTGGCGTTTAAGTCCATGGGAATTATGAGTATCTACTTCCAAATCCCCATCCGGGCCTCATAAAGTTCTCTCTTGTGTGGATATGCAATCCAAAGAGTTTTTGATAAGTGATGAGTACATCTTGAGACTGAAAAATAAGGCTTCACTCACTATTTCACCAGACAGCAGCAACAGTCTATTTGATCATATGCCAAAAAGAACCTCCAACGGTTTCCTGACAATGCTGTGACAATACTCTAGGAGGGGCAGAGGTTCTGTCATACTGTCAAAAAAGCCTCAGAGATCCTGCAAAAAAAGTGTTTTGACATCTACTTAACCTTCAAAGTTATGGCATGCTGAGATACCACTTTCAATTCCATCAATCTGAAAGTCACAGATTCCTCTTTTTTTCTAGAGTCAGTTTTGTATTTTAGATTCAGTATATTCTATGCGGGGATCATGAAGTCTGCATATTATTTGCATGTACCTGTGCTTGACTGAGGAAGTGAAATGACCCCCTGCATAATCAAGATCAATCAATTACCCAAATTTTCTCATTTCAAGTTGGCAGGTGTTATAGGTATTGATCTGCACAGTCTGCATGTGTGTCAACTGTGTGTATGTGTCTGTGTGTGTGAGACAAAGAGCATTTATGGAGCCAAATACTGTGGAGATTTAATACAAATTAAGCAGATGATTCATTTTGTCAGATAAGTACAGAGAAACAAGCAGACAAAACAACAACTCTTGTTACATCCCATGGCATAGTATTTTGCGTGGTAGTCTTAATTTCACAGCCAATTAAGTCTAGAGGTACAAAGCCTTTGGAAATAGGATTCAAATCTGGGCTTTTATTTGACCATTCCTGACCTTACACCGCCCACTCGCTTCCCACTCACTTTAAAAACAATGTATTTATCTTTATTCATATATTGCTTATGTTCTGATGATCATTATCCTTTTGACATGTCCTCTTATAGTCCAATATTAACTGTCACAGAACTGATACTGCCATACAGGACAACTGATATAAGATTTTTTAATACCATTTTTCTCCTGAAAAGCTGCCTTTATCCTTTATCTGCCAAGGGTACATCATTCAGTTAGTTCAGTTTATTTCAGCAAGTTATATTTTATTGATATAAAGTCAAATCACAATAACAGGTCCTTTATATAAGGTAAAGATATCATACAGTTAAAGAGAAACCTCCAAAAGCAGATGATCCACTATCAGCATGCACTCAGTGACAGTGGGAAGGAAGACTCTCTCTAAACAGGAAGAAACCTCTGGCAGAACCAGGCACAAGGAGGGGCAGTCATCTGCCACGACTGGTTGGAGCTGAGGGGAGGGAGACGGTACAAAAGCCACATTGTGGAAGAGAGACAGAGATTAATTATTACTAATGATTAGATGCAATGTAGTGTAAGAACAGACAGTGAAAAGAAAAAAAAAAGAAGAACCGCTCAGTGCATCATGAGAAACATCCAGCAGCCTAGGCCTATTACTGCATAATCAAAGGAGGGTTCAGAGTCAACTGTTTCAGCACTAACTATAACCTTAATCAAAAAGGGAAGTTTTGAGTATCTTTAACAGAAAGTATCCCACATCCAAACTACAATCTGATTTGTCCAGAAGAGGGGCCTGAGGTCTAGCATCACAAGCACAGAAATGAGTCTTGAGTTTTCACTCCTGAGTGAAATTCTTCAAATAAACCATTCCTCTACAGATGATCAATTAAGTGTTTTACGACTACTCTTTCAAGACTTTTTGAAATCAGAGGAAGGCTGGAGATTGGTCTACAAATAGCTAGGTCAAGTGATGGCTTTTTAAATAATGGTTTATTTATCGCTACTTCACAAGGCCTCTTCTTGGATTTTGGTTTAGACCCAGGTGTATCTGTATCTGTACCAAAGGCTAGGTGATATCCCTTTGAAAGAGCCAAGAACTTTAATTTCCACTTCCTCCATATAAAGGTTGACTACAATGGGTGACACCGTGCACAAATCGGATCAGGGTAAAGTTGGTTCATGTATAAAAATGAAAAGTGAGACCACATAGAAGGACACTATGGTTTCTGGATCCAGTGAAAGTTTACAGATCTTGTTTGTGCTCAGTAGAGTTTATTAAGGTGACAGGGCGTTCTCGGAAGGGGATCTGGGATGATGGCGAGGCTCATGGGGTATAGCATGCCCTGGGTAATGGCAGTTGTATGTAGACTTTTGACAGCTTTTTCCCTTTCAGGTTGTTGTAGGCAACTGATGACTTTCTTTTTTTAGTTGCTTGTGGGGTCTCGCCTTAAGGCTTCATTAGGTATTGCTGTCACTGAAGAGTGATTTTGGTGATAATCAGTTGAGTTTAGAACAACGGTGCACTTCTTCTTGTCAGCTGGTCAGCTCTTTCCTCAGGGATGTGATGGCCCTCTTTTCTTGAGATTGGACGGAGGAAATCTTGCAGTGAAGATGGTACCTGAAACCTTCATCCTGATTTGCTCTGCTCATGGTTGTGTTAGTTTAGCAATTCTTACCGCTGTTTCTATGGCTGTGATGAGATCCATTATGACATGCAGACAATCCATATTGTCAGGGAGCATAGAACTCAGCATATCTTTCAGTTTCTTGTTCAGTCAGCATTTTTCACTTAGTATGTGTTTATATAGCTTTCTTCATTTAATTATTAGTTACTATTAATCTCTGTCTCTCTTCTACATTGTCATTATTCCGTCTTCCTTTCCTCACCCCAACTGGTCATGGCCTATGGGCTCAAAATGTGGTCATAAATATTTTGTACTTGTAAAAAAGATTTGTATGTGTAAAAAAGATTTGTATGTGTAAAAAAGATTTGTGTGTGCGTAAAAAAGATTTGTATGTGTAAAAAAGATTTGTGTGTGCGTAAAAAAGATTTGTGTGTGGACTTAGAAAAAAAACCCCTGCAAGTTACAAGTACGGATTTTGACCCTATTTTTCTTCCTTTCATCTGATTGGTCAATGTCATGTCAATCACAAATGTAACAATCCAATCAGAGAACAGATGGGTTTGGCTGTCGAGGGGCGCTTTTTTTGAACTGCAGGTCTTTGAAGGGAATAAATGCCCTTTTACATGCCAACCCAGCGTTTTCCTTCATCACCACGAAGGAAAACAGTCTGTGGTCGTCCGAGTTTGGTGATTTTTGTGTCACAGGTCTACGTGTTTAATACAGGGACTTCCACAGCCTTTTCAACAGCGCTGCGGACCGCGGGGTGGGGGCGGGCAGTGTTTTGGAAATGACAGTCTTCATTACAAAGCTTTCTTCGTTATGAATTAGCATACATGTTTTTATTGAACATTTGAAGAACCAGCAAAAAAAACAAACTCTTGTAGAGGACATAAAGTCAGAGATAGAAAAGACAAGGAGCAGGTGCATCTAGTACAGGTAGAGCTGCTGCAAAAACCCACAGAGCCCAGCAGCCAGCGTAACAAATTCTGGATCCTTTGCTTTTAGTTAGCAGTTAGCATTAGCAGCACATCCTGCGTCCGATGTGAAAGGACTTTTATGCTGCGCACTGTGACTCACAGCAATGGTCCTGGGTCAGCCCTGACTTTGTGTTAAACTAATCCTAAAGTAATAATGTTATTTCTAACCACTGATATACCACAACTTTTTCCTTTAAACAGCTACTTAAAGTTAGGGGACCTAGCTGCTATCGGATATTTATATAGCGATCCTCCAGCTTCAAACGGTATCACCCTTCAAGGACCTGCAGTTCAAAAAAGCGCCCCTCGACAGCCAAACCCACCCGTTCTCTGATTGGATTGTTACATTTGTGATTGACATGACATTGACCAATCAGATGAAAGGAAGAAAAATAGGGTCAAAATCCGTACTTGTAACTTGCAGGGGTTTTTTTCTAAGTCCACACACAAATCTTTTTTACACACACACAAATCTTTCTTACACACACACAAATCTTTTTTACACATACAAATCTTTTTTACGCACACACAAATCTTTTTTACACATACAAATCTTTTTTACAAGTACAAAATATTTATGACCACATTTTGAGCCCATAATGGCCGACCCTCCCTGATCCTGGTTGTGCTGGAGGCTTTCTGTTGGACATTTTTCCTTCCCACTGTCGTCAAAGCACTTCCTCATGTGGGGTCATCTGATTGTTGAGATTTTGCCTGTTTTCTTTGTATTTTGTAGGGTCTTTATATTACAATATAAAGCACCTTGAGGCAACTGTTGTTGTGATTTGGCTCAATATAAATAAAACTGAATTGAACTGAACTAAATTGAATTTAATCACATGGAGAGCATAAAAGCAACTTCTGAGTAAAAGGATAAGCCAGATGCATTTCACTATAGATGTACTCCAAAATAAGATCAATTATTTTATCAATTATATAAGACCATTTGGACAAGCACAGGAAAACACCACAACCAAAGACAACAGAGAACGTCGGTGAACCTGAAAAAGATGTGCTTGCCAAAGGGCTCAATTTTGCCATTGTTAAACCTTCAGTATAAAGTCTTTAATTTGCTCCAGCTTGTTTTAACATTGTTATTGTAGCAGTAAGGGAAGATGGGACTCATCTGGGAGATTTACACTGAAGGAGAGAGAGGGGCGAGAAAGCAAGAGAGAGCAAGACAGAGAGAGGGAGGGAGACATTTGCACATTTGACAGGAGCACAATTTACAATGTAACACACACAGATTAAGCACACTTCAGGGCACAGACAATCCCTTAACACCCCTATCTGACCACAGCAGGATTTGTCTGTATTCTGAATAAACACAAAAACTGGGTGGAAGCCAAATAAACTACACAGACCTCACAATAAAACCAAAACAGGCAGTAGGGGATAATGAGAAATGGGCTTATGTAAAACGTGATCAATGAAGAAATTCCTTCAAAGTTGCAGTAAACTATACATATAGTCTGAATCTAGCTCATTAAAATCACTTTAGAATGCTAAGTGTAAAGAAGCGTGCACAGAATTTTCTATTTAGTCCGGCCGCATTAGAGGTTTTGTATGGTCACCCTATAATGTTAATGGCATATAAGACAAGGTATCATATATTTTTAATCATACACTGTGATCCTATGACAGTTGTGAAAGGGTCCAAACTAATCCCCCCAAAAAGAAGAAGATGAAGAAAACTTACATGGAAGCTAAGAGGAAAAAAAAGACTTGTGATTAGCAAAACAATTAACAAAATTCTCTGGGCATTGTCTTGTAATAGATAACCTAATGAAGATATGATGCCACAGCATCTCTGAGAAAATATGCCCCCCCCCCCAAAAGGCTATCAAACACAGTAATAAGCCCTTTTAAAACCAAGATTCTGGCAGCCCCTTTCCTCCACTTGATTCTAAGTCATTATGGGGAGTAATGAGTTTGGGAGAGTGTGTGTGTATGAAGACACAAATAAAAAAAATGTGTCTGTGTACGCACAAGTACTCCTGTGTGTATGTTATATGCTGCTTGTAATTGCAGAGATATTTTTAATACCTTCTCTCTCTGGGCCAGCTGGATGTTTCAGAGTCAGCGGGATAGGAGAAGGTGGAAATATGGCAGAAGGGGGAAACGTGTGGCAAGAGGACTGAGCAGACCTTTACTGTGTGCTTTCTGTACAATCCTTATCTCCTCAGTGCAGGGTCTGCTTCATGGAACCAAGCCCTTGTAACTATGCTAATGTAAATGTCACTGAGCTGGGTGGGGACACTAATGCTCTCATCCCAGACAGGATGTGCTTAATGTATTTTATTACTGCCTGTATGTTCAGGGACGGAGACTCAGTGTAGACTTAATTGGTGATATGGCAGTTTACCTAGGTTTTTCCCTGAACAAGTCAACTCACGGTAAGGATACGCACACGCACTCTTTATACTTTTTGATCTCTCTATCAAATGCAAAACTACTTCATTGGCATTAATATAATGTATTCATTGAATACATAAATTCTATAAGTACCAGATGAGAAATTTAAAAATGAAAACATAAAAAATCCATACATCCTTTTCTATTGTGCCTTTCTAGTTCAGGGTTGCAGAAGACTGGAGCCTATATAAGCTGTCATATGATGAGAGGCGGGGTAAACAGACAGACAGATAACCATTCACATGGATATCCACACCTATGGGCAATTTAAAATCACCAGTTAACTGCATGTGCATATATTGCACACTAGCCTACACTGCTCCAAAACTGACATCTTCATAGTCACCTGAACTTTTGCAGGTGTCCACTCGAACTAACCAAATGCCTTCTGGAGAAAAGTTTGATGGTCAGGTGAGACATTGAGCTATTTGGCCAGACAAAAGGTAAAGGTGAGGCCTTAAGACCTATGACCAATATACCATATGTGAAGTGCGGTGGTCACATGCCTCTCTGTTTTGCTGCCACTGGTACTTTGTATATTGTGCAAAGTGGATGGAGTAAGGAGGGATTCCTCCAAATTCTTCAACTTTACCTTAAGCCAACAGCTAGACAGTTGAAATATAGACACAACTGGGTGTTCCAACAGGACAAGGGTCCTCATTATTAATATGTGCATGAAAGCGTTCTTATCCTGTTCAAAAAACAAGTACACATGCAAAGTTACTACTGGATTTCTTAAATATTTGTGGAGAAAGTAAGAAAGCAAAACAGGGGAAAACCCAGCTAAAGAAACTGAAACAAATATCCAAACTAGAGGCCAGAAAAACCACAGTTTTCCAAAGTTTTTCCACTGGAGTGAATAGGTTTAAAAAAAAATACTACTTCTAGAAGTAGTATAAAAACAAATTTTCAATAGTCTTTAAATTGAATCACAGATTCAACTGACCTGAAGAAGGCTGTTCCAAAGTTTGGGTGCTACACCTTTAAGTCGGAAATGAGCATTGAGTGGAGGTGCACCTACTGATGTTGCCACAGCAGGAGACACATAAAGAATCCACAGAAGCCAGTTTGACTTGCATAGTGGCTATAGATGAAAACTCCATGATGAGCTCATCCTTGTCCTTGAGTATGGCAGTTAGCATACAGGCTAAAAACAAAGTTAGCTTGTAGTAGCTGTGGCTGTGTCCAAGTCTGCCGGTTGTCTTTTAACAATGACTGAAAAAGAAAATGATGGGTAGCTTTCACCTTTCATCAATTATACACAAGACAAAAGTTAATCCATCCATCCATCTTCATCCGCTTTGTCCGGGGCCGGGTCGCGGGGGCAGCAGCCTAAGCAAAGAGGCCCAGACCTCCTTCTCCCCAGCCACCTCCTCCAGCTTGTCCGGGGGAATACCAAGGCATTCCCAGGCCAGCAGAGAGATATAATCTCTCCAGCGTGTCCTGGGTCTGCCCCGGGGCCTCCTCCCGGTGGGACATGCCTGGAACACCTCACCCAGGAGGCGCCCAGGGGGCATCCTTGTCAGATGCCCGAACCACCTCAGCTGGCTCCTTTCGATGTGGAGCAGCAGCTGCTCTACTCTGAGCCCCTCCCGGATGGCCGAACTTCTCACCCTATCTCTAAGGGAGAGGCCAGCCACCCTTCGGAGGAAGTTAATGTTTTTAGCTAAACAGGTGTAATGGTAAATTCACTAAATTCACCATTAGTGCTCAGATATGCTCCACTGTCCCCACAACCCTTAACCGGATAAATGTTCAAGAAAATGGATGAATGCATGGAGGGATGGATGGCATGTCCTCTGAGAGATTTATGCCAGTTATTGAGGAAATAAACATTCACACCTTCATATCAACCATGTGTCCACTTCAACCATGCAATCATTCATAAATGTGACTCCTACCAGTTATTACATACTGAGTTACGCCAATATTGTCTCCTGCATGTCAAGCTCATAGAGAGGTGAGGGTACAATGTATCTGGTACTCGAAGAACATGAGACTTGTGAAGCCAAATGAAGGCACAGAATCAAAATACCCACTGATCAAGAGGCAATTAGTAATTTCCAAGCTGTTTCCCTGATTTGCCGTGAAGTATTTTGCTGTGGGAGAGCTGAGCTCACAGAAAGCTTTGTGCGGCTGCCACGTTTCAACAAACCAAATCACTCACTAGATACTTCTGTGACTGCAGCTGGCTGCTTTTGGCTTTTAGATGAATGTTGTCAAGAGTGAGTTGTAAACCTTAATGCGATGTTGCTTTTATCAGTGTTCCTGAATTCACGCTTGATTTGTGTCGTCCACTGTGAAGCTTTCTGTCTAAAAACAATGTTCAACTTCAAATCAGCACTCAGTATGCATCCATAGAGTCACAGTATGTCATTGTCAAGTAACTTAGTTCTTCATGATGAAGCATGTAGCTTAACCAGGGTGCATGCTTAAAGAAGTAAAGGTCGAGAGATCTTAAGCTTTTAACCATTTTTATACCTCAAACATTAATTTCAAAACTCTGTCATTATTCTAGTCAAGACATTTAGCTCATTCTTTAAGTAAACTCTGCCATATCTATTGCACATAACAAGTTGACATTTTAATAAAGCTATTAAATCTGGAACTAACACAAGGATATTAAGAGAAAGGTATATCAAAAGAATCACGTGTCTTTTTTTAAACCTCAGTTTTAAATCCAGTATGTGATCCTTTTAACTCTTCCAGTGGGACACTGGGCATTGAAGCAATGTTGGACACTATAAGAAAGACGAAGATGTGTGAAGGGATTTCGGAAGCAGTGACAGCAGGTGAGAGGAGAAGAA
Source organism: Haplochromis burtoni (assembly GCF_018398535.1). Classification (NCBI taxonomy): domain Eukaryota; kingdom Metazoa; phylum Chordata; class Actinopteri; order Cichliformes; family Cichlidae; genus Haplochromis; species Haplochromis burtoni. Next base: position 1,245,988 of record NW_024582467.1, read on the forward strand.
CACAAAGAATGCACTTCCTTGCCTCTTCAGCCTGCATGACAGAAGCTTTCATACTGTTTGTTTTTGGCTAATGGAAACAGTGTAGGTGAGATACAAGTGGAGTTCTGCTGTTTAGTGGATATGCAGACACTGCAGGTGCACAGCAGCAATTCAGAACATTAGAAAAAGCAATTTTATATCAATAGAAGCTGCCAAGTGTTGTATTTCTATCACTTTGGTTTAGACATTTGTTGTTATATGTCAAATTGATCTGTCTTTCACCCAGAACAGTTTGGTTTCAAATGTCAGGACAAGTTAAATCAGCATCAGAGTGTGATGTTGCACTAAAAAAGAGCAATTCTCCACCAGGCCAATTATGTAAACTGCTGTAATATTGTAGATTTGCCAGTAGCCATGAGCCTTTTTATTGTTCAGGCTTATATTGTACTTTAGAGAGTAATGGATTTAAAGAGAGAAAAAACTGCAGAGATCCTGCCAGAGAAGTTTAAGTTTTGAGGTGAAACATTTCACACAGTGAAGATTAAATATGTAATGTCACAGGCTGTGGAAATAGTAAATAGCACTGCACAGGGTGAGGTAAATCTAACATTACTGTCTAAGACCAATTTCCAAGTTCTTTGAGAATCTATTTCCGCTGTGTGCTGGTTTCAAGTTAATCTGCACTGGCTTCAAAAGGCAGTATGCTTTTACTTACCAGGTTTTTAAAAATTGCACACACACACAAACAGAAATAGAGAGAGCGAGAGAAAGAGTTGTTATTTCATCTTTAGTTGTCTATAGGGAGGAATTAGCAATTTCTAAATCCAAAATAAATGCACTTATCTGTTAGCATCTTAATAATAAAACTGGGGAGCTGTAGCGCACAGAAGGAACCAAACAATCATAGGGAAAAAACCACGTTACTCTTCTAGTTTGCCCAAACAAAACTGACTTGAAGAAAATTAACAAGATTTCTGGTTTCTGAACAGCACTATGTCTTAAAATGTGGAACCGGACATGCTTTAGTGCCCTCGACAAGTGAGAGCAATACTTGGAACATATTCTATACTTTATAATACACGAAACCAATAGCATGTGTAATCATTTCTGTAAAAAATCAATAATAAATTGTCAGGCTAAGAGCAACGGAGACAACTGGAATTTCAAAACAGACTTCAAGAGCATCTCACTGCCTAAAAAAACCTTCTTATATCAGCTCGACTTTCCTTATTACATAGGAAAGAGGGAATAAAAAAATACTATTAATATTGATTATTCAATATTAATACAATTCGTTATCAAAGCTTCAGCTATTGAGTAATCCCCCAGCACTTCCCAAACCCATCTATTCTTTGAAAAAGAGAATATTTACATACTGTATTTCTTCAAATATCCACATATAGAAAGAAATCTGTCTGCAGGCAAAATGAAATAGAGAAGGGGCGAGATAAAGAGAGTGTGAAAGTGTCGGACAGAAAAAAAGTGTCAAAAAA
>NW_024582467.1:1247479-1250801 GCF_018398535.1 Haplochromis burtoni
AGATGAATGTTGTCAAGAGTGAGTTGTAAACCTTAATGCGATGTTGCTTTTATCAGTGTTCCTGAATTCACGCTTGATTTGTGTCGTCCACTGTGAAGCTTTCTGTCTAAAAACAATGTTCAACTTCAAATCAGCACTCAGTATGCATCCATAGAGTCACAGTATGTCATTGTCAAGTAACTTAGTTCTTCATGATGAAGCATGTAGCTTAACCAGGGTGCATGCTTAAAGAAGTAAAGGTCGAGAGATCTTAAGCTTTTAACCATTTTTATACCTCAAACATTAATTTCAAAACTCTGTCATTATTCTAGTCAAGACATTTAGCTCATTCTTTAAGTAAACTCTGCCATATCTATTGCACATAACAAGTTGACATTTTAATAAAGCTATTAAATCTGGAACTAACACAAGGATATTAAGAGAAAGGTATATCAAAAGAATCACGTGTCTTTTTTTAAACCTCAGTTTTAAATCCAGTATGTGATCCTTTTAACTCTTCCAGTGGGACACTGGGCATTGAAGCAATGTTGGACACTATAAGAAAGACGAAGATGTGTGAAGGGATTTCGGAAGCAGTGACAGCAGGTGAGAGGAGAAGAACACAAAGAATGCACTTCCTTGCCTCTTCAGCCTGCATGACAGAAGCTTTCATACTGTTTGTTTTTGGCTAATGGAAACAGTGTAGGTGAGATACAAGTGGAGTTCTGCTGTTTAGTGGATATGCAGACACTGCAGGTGCACAGCAGCAATTCAGAACATTAGAAAAAGCAATTTTATATCAATAGAAGCTGCCAAGTGTTGTATTTCTATCACTTTGGTTTAGACATTTGTTGTTATATGTCAAATTGATCTGTCTTTCACCCAGAACAGTTTGGTTTCAAATGTCAGGACAAGTTAAATCAGCATCAGAGTGTGATGTTGCACTAAAAAAGAGCAATTCTCCACCAGGCCAATTATGTAAACTGCTGTAATATTGTAGATTTGCCAGTAGCCATGAGCCTTTTTATTGTTCAGGCTTATATTGTACTTTAGAGAGTAATGGATTTAAAGAGAGAAAAAACTGCAGAGATCCTGCCAGAGAAGTTTAAGTTTTGAGGTGAAACATTTCACACAGTGAAGATTAAATATGTAATGTCACAGGCTGTGGAAATAGTAAATAGCACTGCACAGGGTGAGGTAAATCTAACATTACTGTCTAAGACCAATTTCCAAGTTCTTTGAGAATCTATTTCCGCTGTGTGCTGGTTTCAAGTTAATCTGCACTGGCTTCAAAAGGCAGTATGCTTTTACTTACCAGGTTTTTAAAAATTGCACACACACACAAACAGAAATAGAGAGAGCGAGAGAAAGAGTTGTTATTTCATCTTTAGTTGTCTATAGGGAGGAATTAGCAATTTCTAAATCCAAAATAAATGCACTTATCTGTTAGCATCTTAATAATAAAACTGGGGAGCTGTAGCGCACAGAAGGAACCAAACAATCATAGGGAAAAAACCACGTTACTCTTCTAGTTTGCCCAAACAAAACTGACTTGAAGAAAATTAACAAGATTTCAGGTTTCTGAACAGCACTATGTCTTAAAATGTGGAACCGGACATGCTTTAGTGCCCTCGACAAGTGAGAGCAATACTTGGAACATATTCTATACTTTATAATACACGAAACCAATAGCATGTAAAAAATCAATAATAAATTGTCAGGCTAAGAGCAACGGGGACAACTGGAATTTCAAAACAGACTTCAAGAGCATCTCACTGCCTAAAAAAACCTTCTTATATCAGCTCGACTTTCCTTATTACATAGGAAAGAGGGAATAAAAAAATACTATTAATATTGATTATTCAATATTAATACAATTCGTTATCAAAGCTTCAGCTATTGAGTAATCCCCCAGCACTTCCCAAACCCATCTATTCTTTGAAAAAGAGAATATTTACATACTGTATTTCTTCAAATATCCACATATAGAAAGAAATCTGTCTGCAGGCAAAATGAAATAGAGAAGGGGCGAGATAAAGAGAGTGTGAAAGTGTCGGACAGAAAAAAAGTGTCAAAAAATTTTTTTCTGAGTATGTTATCGCAGAGTTTCTCCAGCTCTGGAGAGACAGGAAGCACTGAACCTTTTATTTTACAAAAGCTTTAGCTGTATATTGTGCTATGCATACATAATCAAATGCATAAGCCACCTGTGTTAGAGTACAGTTAGTATATAAAAGCAGAAGTTAAAAAAAAACAAAGAGTCCTAGAAACATAAAAGAGCAACACGTGCCTTTGCAAAATCATGGCACATTCCCATAAGTATATCACAGTGGAAAGAGGACTATTCAACTACACCTTGTCTAACAACCTACAACCATGAATAAAAATATTACATTTTCCTAGATATTGAAGCAGAGAGTAAGGTCTGTAAATGTTAGTATCATCAAAAGTATGAGGAAGGAGAACATTATTGAAAATAAAGAAATAAACAAACAAAACATATTCCTGTGTTGTTGTTAATCGTGCCAACAGTGTGTTGTTCTAATTTTGTCAACCAAATCCCTACATTATAATATTTTGTGTGTCAGCCAAAGTATGACTTTCAGATGGAAAATTGGTCTTTTTTCCCCAGAACTACAAATCTATTTTATCCTCATAACCTTTAAAGTTTACAGCCAAACGTTTTTAGTTAGTTTTATAGAATTTGAGATAAATTAAAGAAATATTTTGCTTACACATGCAGAGATAAAACATAAAAAACAAATAAATCATTGAAGGTTCTTCTTAGCAATCCACTATTTTTATTTATCTACTTGAAAGATTGGCTGAGGCCATGTTTGAGTTAAGAACTGATGATAACTGTCAAGAATCAAGGGATTCTATATATACTCCCTATACTGAGTGCTGATGCTAGTGCCAAACTTTGACTGCTATGGCTTAGTTGCATGGCAGATATGTATGGGAAAGAATCTCCATGCCCTTCTTTTGTGGTTGTCTCCTTTTAATGATAATCACTGTATGCATTGGGTGTGTGTGTGTGTGTGTGTGTGTGTGTGTGTGTGTAAATGTGTAGCTAAATGTGCTGGCACTCCTGCTGTTGCTGCTGTGTGTGAAAGAGTGTGTAGCGCAGTGTGTGCCACCGGTGTGCTTGGTCAGCAGTCCTGCTGCTATCCCATTAACTCTGCTGCTGCAGGGCATGCTGGTGCGACCCAGAGGACCCTGGGTAACAGCAGGCCCTACTGAAGTCATTTCCATTCAACCAGCTCACTCCTACTAGTACACTGCTGCACTGTTTTGTATTTGTGTGTGTGTGCTGGTGTGTGTGTGTGTGTGTGTGTGTGTG
>NW_024582467.1:1250821-1262059 GCF_018398535.1 Haplochromis burtoni
TGTGTGTGTGTGTGTGTGTGTGTGTGTGTGTGTGTGTGTGTGTGTGTGTACCAGGCTACTAAGATGGAGAGATTGGGTGTATATTGAACTGAGAGGCACAGAATAAATATTGGAAGATTAAAACAACAAACTGCAGTGTTATGAAATTTAAATGCAGATGGAGAATTAGCAATACAAGCTACTGACTGAATAATTAAGGAAAAGAGAAGCATAAGTAGATACAGGGAACAGTAATGATACCTGTCTCAAGAAAAACATTGTTGAAGCCTGAAGAGTGAGTGTGCAAGCACTGTTTGTTTTGTAACATGGAGGAGGAGTAGGATGAGGAGGTAAAGCAGAAGGAGGATGAACATTAGCTATTTCTCTGCCAAAAATGTAAACAGATCTCAGAAAGACATTGCTTTCTACTGCAACAGCATATATATAAAACTGTTAACTGTGGGTGGAACTGAAATGCAAATTTGTTACATGTATTTTATTTTATAGTCTTTTTTCTTTTGCCTATTTCCAGTTCAGGTAATGAACACTTTTTCATCAGGTTAACCTGAATTTTTCTAAATACACAGTGTGTCTACTCATGCATGTGCACGCACACATTTTGAAAACATTTAGACATGTTTTGCACATGATTCAATCTGACAGTGAAAACATGCTGTCACCCATGTAGTGGATTGTTTAACAAACAGTAGGTATTCGAAAAATCAAGTTCATTCATCTCTGAATTATCATCATTCATCCATTTATCCAAAGAGATTAATTGTTCCCTCACATGCATGGTAGGGCTCAGTGGCTAACCTTCCCTACCCCCTAAACTGGAACACCACAGAGTATCTATTAAGTGTCCCATCTTAACAGAGTGTAAGGATCAAAGTGGATCTAAAGTACAAAATTTGCTGTGAAGTCCACCTACATATTACACTTGCAAGAACTGCTTGACTATGGAACCCATGTGATTACGCTCCAGGCCTCTAGTTTTTGTGCTAATGTTAATATTTGAGGAATTTTGAACCGCTGTTGGTAACTTTTGCACACTACCAGCCTCAGCAACAACCTTCATGACCCCACTTTGTAACTAGTAACTCTGGTCTGCGACTCCATAGCCGAGGTTCCTAAATACTTCTAATTTATAGTAATATGAGTTTTGCAATATGCAATTTAGACTTTTTTCTTGAAATATAATTTTGACTTTTTACTGTAATCCCTGGTATGGGTTCGCTATTGTTTTATTATTTGTACTTCATGTTCTGAGTTATAGATGATTTTAGGTTTATTAATTTCCCTTCCTGTTCATTCTTTGTGTCAGTCCTGTCTGTCTTGTTCTTTAGTTCAGTTGTTGAGTCTCTCTTCCTGTTTTATTTGGCTAAGTGTTGTTCTCTATGTCTTATGTTGAGTTTAACTTCCTGTGTCTCGTTATTCCTGATTTGTTCCTGGTATGTCTGCCGCCTGTTTGCCCCTCACCTCATTATCTTGTTTATAAATTGTCTAAGGCTCCCTTTGCTCTTTGTTGCAATCTCATCTTGTTTCCCTTTTCTCTTGCTTTTGTCACTATTCCCTGCAATTCTGATGGACTTTTTTTCCATCTTCAGTACAGTTGTTTCCATGTGATCCTGCCTTTGAGTCTGCATTTGGGGTCCTCATTCACTATCCAACCTGACATGATTAAATCCTTGATTTTAAATACCTGTGGTAATCGAACTATAAACACCTGAACTCAAAGATTAAGAGGTGTGGCCCAAGACGTGTCCCTTAGCAAGTTGCACCTCACCCAGATACTTTTGTTATGCATCAACAAGCTTCTGGCATAATTCTAGCAGGATATTTGATCATTGGTAGAGTTCATTTTAAATTAGTGGTGAAATATGAGTTGTAAACAAATTCAATGGCAATGGCAGGGTTTTCCTGAGGGGATACCACCTATAGATAGTTGCTTATTTAGTCCTGAGATGTTGTCATGAAAATTGCATTAACAAAACAAAAAACGTACCCCCCCCACACACACACACAAAAACAAAAACAAAACAACAGTTTTGTAGTTCCTCTTATTTTGACTGAAGAAGTACTGATGATGCAGCAGAAGTTTAAATGATGTATGTAAGTCATTGCTTATTCATATTTTTTTTCACATAAAGATTATTTCTTTTTCCATGTTGAACCGTATAATAAACAAAAAAAGATTTATGACTCTAAACCAGTCATGATTTCGTCCCTCCTATTAAAGTGAGCATGTACAAATAGTTTTGATTTCATAACAAAATGCTGGCTAATAACATTGATACCAAAACTAGATGACTACAACCTCTCCAAAAAAAGTAACAATAATAATAAAATTAAAAAATGAATTTAAAAAAATGTGAATTTCACAGTGTGTCTTTTGTTTTTTCCCTCACACCCAACTGGTCACAGCAGAAAGTTGCCCCTCCCTGAATGTGGTTGTGCTGGAGGTTTCTTCCTGTTAAAATTGAGTTTTTCCTCAACACTGTCACCAAGTGCTTGCTCATAAAGGGAGTTGTCGTTTTTAATAAAGAGATATGATTTGTGAGGACTTAATGGCATTTATGGAGCAATAAAATTAAATTAAGATATATGGCAATTAGACTCAAGTTACTCATTGTAGCAGAACAGAATTCCAGCAGTCATAGAAATCACAGGGAACCCCCATCCCCTGAAAAAAGAGCAATCTTACAACGGCAGGGAAGTTCAATTCTATAGAATATAAAAGCACATAAATCTTAGAGGAAGAATATCCAGAGGCAAAAAATATAAGTATGACATAGTAAGGAAATGAAACTGAGGTAAGGGTCAGGGAGCAAAGAGGAAAGAGAGAACAGAGAGTCTGCGATAAGGCAGGGAACTGGCAGAGATCAGACGAGAGAAGAGAGCGAACCTTCAGTAATGATTGAGAGTAGCTGGAAGCCATGAGAGAGAGGAAGGCACATGTCTTAAGGCTCAAGGGGAGTTGGAGGGAACTAAAGAGAGCAGAGATCCTGTGATGAGGCTGAGAGTTGATAGAGGTCAGGAGATGTTTGATGAGGTTCAAGGGGCCAAGGGTCAAAGTTTCCTAAGTGTTTCTCCTATTATTTCGTCCATAGTCTGCAACTAAGACATGTATAGAAGTGTGTATGGTGGAATGAATGATGATTAGATGTTTTTATATGTGTGTATTTAATGCGTAACTTTTATTCACTGTGAAGCTGTTTATACCTGTGTTTGGTGCTATGCAAATTCTTATTGTTGTTGTTGTTGTTGACAGACAAGAGAGAGGGCCTGCATGAAACCTAAACAACCTAATTAGGCTTTACCAACAGAGCAGAGGAAACCAAGGAACCACAGATATTTTTAAAAAGGGGTTTATGATAGAACTACAAAGTATTTAAATTGAGCTCAAATTTGAACAACAGTAGTAGTAATACTTATCACAGATTTTTCTGCAGAACCATCATTCTTTCTTTTGATACTTTATGTATAATTTCTAATAAAAAATACTGAGGACTTCATTGTGTTTTATTGCTCCTTTGATTCAAACTCTCCAGAACTTATCAATGTCTACTAATGGTACATAGTTTAATGATAGCTATAGCAATAACTTGTATAGTTCTTCAGCCAGGAAGAAGTGCACAAAGGTGAAGATGTCAAGGCAAAGTGTAGCATACACTAGAGTTAGTTTTAATCTGGCCCGACTTGAACTTTTATTAGTGTGTGTGTGTGTGTGTGTGTCACTACATGCCATTGATTTATGTAATGGTTTCTTTCAGTCTTGCATCCTTGTCTTTAAGAAATGCTTTTCAATGCATTAGGGCATCTTAGTATTTTTGCCAAAGCTGTTTCTCAGTACAGCCTGCTTGTTTGGAATGCTGCAGGATGCCCATTTTCAAACACACATTTTGTCCTTAAACAGTACTACAAGGCTCTAAATATTTAGATTTATAACACAATAGTCTCTCTCATTTCTCATTTATTTGATTTTTTCCTCTGTTTTCTTGACAGGTGTACTTGTACCTGGATGTGTGAAGCCTGTTGTCTGTTGGCAGACAAACAAACAAGCTGACAAAGGAATCCAGAGGGACAGTTACTTTTATCAGATATATTTTTCCTTATTGTCACTTCTACATCTTATAATGCCACACATCTAGCTACCTTAGTGCCATCTTACCTGCTGTGTCTGCTCATGTCACAACAGTCTGCATTTTTTGTACAACTGTTTAAAGAATGGTTGTTGTAAGGTTAGATAGATGTTACTTAAAGTTTAAGAACGTTCAATTTGGTTATTCTTTTCATTTCATACAAGGAAAGGGATTCAAAGAGAAAAAAAAAAGGTTTGTGAATGATAAAAGATCAATAACCACTTTTCTTAAATACAGTCTCTAAAGGTGGACACTGCATCACTGTGGGCTGCTGAATTCTATCTTTGTGAGTCAGTTGTGTGTGGTGAGAGCACCTGAGTTTAGGCCAAAGCAAACTACAGCTGTAGTGCATTTAAAATGAGGCACAATCTAGACGAGTACATCGATTCAAGTTTAGCCTGTAACATATCACATCAAAGACCTAGAATAGTTTGTCATAATTAAGCAAATATAAGTTAAGATTTAAAGTTTTAATGAATACTAATATGAAGTTGTGCTGCTTATTAAGTTATTGATTTGTCAGTAAGATGGAGAATTTCCCAGCCTCTGTTTCATTTCACATCATTTTTTCAAATAAACTCTGAGCTGCTACATCTTACAATAACTACTTTTTTCTCATATGTTTACAATACTCATGAGGGGACACATTCTTTTGGTTGATGCCTGATGCAGTAAGCTTTCTTTTCCACAAGACAACCTTGTCTGATTTTATTGTCAGTCTAGGTCTGCTAGACTTTCTAGTATCTAGATGTCTTGTGCTAGTATAACACAGAGAACTCAAAGGTAATTTAAGTTTTTCTCAGTCTTTCATGCCTCAAAGTAATAACAGCTTGCCTTTCGTCTGTCAAAAGCTGGTACCTCCCTGTCTCCCTGACTGCTGAGAAGATTCAAACTTTGATCTTAAGGACCAAGCTGCTAGTAAGTTCTTATGTAAAAGTGAGTTGGTGCCTGTAAGTGCACAGGTTGTCTAATTTCTATTCAAGCACAGATAGTTAAGAATGACTTAATTGCATTTTCTGAAAAAAGAAAAGCACAGGGATACATTTGTGGGGATAGAAAGTAGAGTCTGTAAAAGAGTATTCAAAATGTATGTTTCGGTCATAATGGACTGAAACATATGAGGTCCGGTATTCCTCCAGAAGGATTATACCAGGGTTGCAGTTGAATTATAAGAAGCTACTGATTTTCTCTTTGCTCACTTTGCCATGTTGGATGCCATTCTAGAATTTTTGTAACTATACACATCAAGATGATCAAGAAACTGACCTCATTGCCCACTGTTCATCAGTGGTGTTAGTTTCAGTCATTATGCAAATGTACTGTTTATTAGGTTGGGAAAACCTGCAGTCAGCTGAGTCTGAAGAAGTCACTTGAATGAGTGACGAAAAGTCCAGATGAACAGAATAAACTGTTTGGGTAACTGTACAGAGTTGCCACTTGTATTTTCCTTATTATAAAACAACTGTGCAACACCAAATGTGGATTTATCACGACCGGTGTAATGGAGGATGTCACTTGAAGAGAGACAGACTTGACCACCTGAACTATGAATGCCAGGGTGATAAGGTGCTGACTCCATGAATCCACAATCTCAACAGGGTTGTCCGATAAGAACAGATGGCTTATCTACAAAATCCACTGCCACTCAGGTATCTGCCGTTCACTCATTTATTGAACAAGAATCAGGGTTGCACATCAATAATGTGACTGAGTGGAGTATAGTAATATGCTGTATGCCATGTGGTGAAGTGATGGTGTGCCTTCCCTCTGATTGGCTAATCGGCAGCTGTATGCTGATATATTTACTCGGCAGATCTGGCTCTGTTCGTCAGTACAGCCGACTGGCTTGCCTTTTGTACAACAGGTGCTTTGGAGCTTAGACTCTACTCTAGAGTCTCAGCTCTCTCCTCTTTTGCTCTTTATCTTGCCTCTCCGCCATCCTTGTTTATATATCTGTGTGTGCCAGCGTACTGATTTTTGCACAGTGGTGGGACTCATTCAGTGTTCCCACCTTTGGTCTCCGAGCACCTGCTGATGGTCACAAACCTGTTCTTAATTCCTCGGCTCTAGTACTTGTTGTCTTGCTCCTTTACTTTAACCAGTGTGGAGAATCCTGTAAGTGATGAGCAAACAATGTTTAGAGAGTGAGTCTCGAAGGAGAAAACTATTGACAACAATCACAAGCACATGGAAGTTGGGATTTTATAATTACTGTGGACTTTATCTTGAACTGTTGTTGCGTTATTTAATTATTAATAAAATCACCGTCCTGTTTTGGAGAGTTTGCACCTGAGTCATGACAGCTTCACTAATGTAGACGGGCTGCAGACTTGAATATGCAACTCCCTTTACTCATGTCATGAGTAATGAGAACACAATTTTTCTTTCTAAAATATTATGTTGAATCTTTAAATGTAGTGAAGCCATATTCTTATTGCATGCACTCTATCCTAACAATGCTCTATCAGGTAACATTACCTCATAGTGTTTGGTAATTATTTTGATCAGAGAAGTTTGATTAAACACTCACTGGTAGCAGATTAAAGATACATGAATATGAATGATTCATGTTACAAAGTCATACTATACCTATTATACGTCACAAACTGTTTGACATATAATATTTTAACATAAAACCAGTACTTTCACTTTCTGGTGAAGACAGGTCTTTTTTGTAACTTAGATTTTTACAGTATATCCCTGTGAAATGCCAGAGGAGCATTTCAAAAGACTTGCTCTCTCTTTGTCTCTCTCGTGCTCACACTGACGTCAATGCTGAGACCTACTCTTTTGGGTCAGGGGCAGGCTTTGAATCTGTTCTCACATAAGCTGTGATTGAAATAAAATGAAATGTCTGAGAAGTGAGTGTAGCTTCTGGCCAGATAAAGCAAGTCCCTATTTCTCCAACAGTGATATAAGTGCATTTCGAAGTATTGAGGATAAAGGTTATCAACAAATCCTCCCACAGTGCAGAAAGTCGGCAGTCTGTCCTTTAAAAATCACTAATACCTGATGATATCCCATATTCCTTCTAAAAGAGTGTTTAGCATCTGTGTGTGTGTGTGTGTGTGTGTGTGTGTGTGTGTGTGTGTGTGTGTGTGTGTGTGTGTGTGTATACAGAGAGAGAGAGACAAGCAGAAGAAGATGGCCATAGTGACACCGAATGACAGCAACATCAAGAGGAACACGAGAAGCTGGAGAAGTACCAAGGGCTCAGAGAAGAGCCCAAGAAGAAGTGGAGGGTGAAGGTAACAAGTGGTAATCAGAGGTGCGGTGACTCCCAAGCTAGGTGAGTGGATCCAGCAGATCCCAGGAATAACATCAGAGATTTTTGTCCAGAAGAGCGCGGTTCTAGGAACAGCTAAGATACTGTGGACCCTCAAACTCCCAGTCCTCTGGTAGAGGATCCGAGCTTGAAGGATAAACTGCCCACAAATAAGGGAAAATGTGATTTGGACTTCTGATGTGAGTCTAAATGTAAGAGGTGTGTTTCTAAGCCATCAGGTTGTGTGTTCTGCCAGATGATGGGTGGACTATTCATGGATAGATGAACTATTTGACACAAATGTGTCAAATCACTCACTGACCTAAAATTGTCTGCTATTCAAAGTAATTGCATTTTTCATATGACAGAAAGGAAGGAAGGTCAGGAAAGAAACAAACAATCAGAGTTCAGAGAGAATCAAAATCATCAAGGAAAGCTAGAGAGGCAGTGCATTTCTATTAAAGCATGTCAAATGATTCTTTCATCTTTATTCACAGGTTATTACAGCTCTAATTTTATTTCCCCCAAAGTAATTTTTTTTTAAATTGAGCTTTTATTTTATTTATATAGCCCCACATCACAAAAACAGGCACCTCAAGGTGCTTAATATTGTAAAGACCCTATAATAATACAGAGAAAGCCCAGCAATCAGACAACCCCCTATGAGGAAGCATTTTGGCGACAGTGGAGAAAAGAAGCTCTCTTTGAACAGGAAGAAACCTAGAACCAGGCTCAAGGAGAGGGGCAGCCATCTGCCATGACTGGTTGGGGGTGAGGAAAGAGGGACAAGCAAAACACATTCTGTGGAAGAGAGCCAGATTAAACATAACTCATAATTAAATGCAGAGCACATGCATAAACACATGGATAGTAAAAAGGGGTTAGTGAAGAGAAGGAGAAACAGTGCATCATGGGAAGCCCTAAGTGTATTGCAGCCTAACTAAAGGTGGATTCTGGGTCACCTGATCCAGCCCAAACTATACGTTTTGTCAAAAACAGAAGAGGGGTGTTAAAGCTGAAGGTGCTGCCTCTCATACTACTTTATATCCTAGAAACCACAAGTAAGCTAGCAGTCTGAGAGGGAAGACCTTCTGTGTGAGGTGAAGGATTTTAAATTTGATTTTGATTTTAACAGGGAGCCAGTGAAGAGAAGCCAATACAGGAGGAATATGCTCTCTTTTTCTAGTCCCTATCAGTACTTTTGCTGCAGCTTTTTGAATCAACTGAAGGCTTTTCATGGAGCTTTTAGGACATTCTGTTAACAACAAATTCCAGTAGTCCAGCTTAGAAGTAATAAATGCATGAACTAGTTTTTCAGCATCACTCTGAGACAGGATATTTCTAACTTTAGAGATATAGTGCAAATAGAAGAAATGCATGTTAAATACATGCATTGAAGGACATATTCTAATCAAAAAATATGCTAAGAGTTCTCCCAGTGTTACTGGAGGCCAAGGCAATGCCAACCAGAGAAAGGATCTGGTTAGATACCATATTTATAAGTTTTTTACGGCCAAGTACAAAAACTTAAGTTTTATCTGAATTTAGAAACAGAAAGTTAGAGTTCATCCAGGTCTTTATGTCCCTAAGATGTTCCTGCAGTTTAACTAATAGGTGTGTGTTATCTGGGTTTGATGATAGATAAAGCTGGGCATCATCTGCATGTGATAAAATTGTCAATAACATTTGGCCTAGCATGGAAACCTGTGGAACTCCATAATTAACCTTAGCTCGTGAAAAGGGACCTCCCATTTACATGAACAAACTGGAGTCTATTAGACAGATATAATTCCCCATGGGTACCTTTACTGTATTAAAATATTATGGTTAATATGAGGTCTAGTAGGACAAGCACAGAGATGAGTCCACTGTCAGAGGCCATAAGAAAATCATTGGTAACCTTCATGAGAGTTGCGTCTATACTGTGAGGGGCTCTGAAACCTGACTGAAACTCTTCAAATAAGCCATTCCTCTGCAGATGATCTGTTAGTTGTTTTGCTCTCTCAAGAATTTTTGAGATGAAAGGAAGGTTGGAGATTGGCCTATGATTTACTAAGACAGCTGGGTTTGTTGTTTTTTAGGTGACAGTTTAACTACTGCCAGTTTGAAGGCCTGTGGTACTTAGCTGATTAATAGAGATAGGTTGATCATAAGACTAAATATTGGTGGTATTTCTTTGAGCAGTCTTGTCCTGGCTACAGTACTGAGGGGAAACCTAGGGTTGTTTATAAAGCAGCAAACTGTAACAAGCTTACGTGTTATCTGTTTAAAAGTGCACGTTTGAGTGTTATACCAGGAAGACAAGTATTTCTGATCTGAGGCCTTCTTTTTGCAATGAACTACAGTATCCAGAGTCGCATGTAATGAAGATGTAAAATATTAGCAAGTTAAATGACCTCCGTGGGATCCAAGATCAGGTAGGTGCTCTGCACTAGGTTTAGTATCAAACAAACAGAAATGCATATTGTTTATCATAGTTTGTATGTCTCGGTAGTATTCTCAGAAATTAAATACACATTTAAGAATTTAGTGATACATAACTTAGAAATGGTTTAGTGCTAATGCAGAAATAATGTGCAATTCATGTAGCAAAGCAGACAGTGAGGGCATTGGTCTCTGACTGGATGGCATTCAATATATTTGCACATAGATGTCCAGATTTTGTGTTACTTATCAGTAAATTAAGGCACAATAGAGCAATAGTCACCCACTGCAACCTACTGTTGAATGAGTCCGACTAAGTCCCTTATTTAGAAAAGGTCATCGCCGTGCCACACAGCTTTGCATGTTTGATTTGGCAGATTTTTAAACAAGATCATCTTGCTGACGAAAACTCCAGTCCCTATTGCGTCTCCACTATGACCTAAGCAATAATCCATCTTAACCTTTACTTTCCTATGTATCAAGCTGAAAATGTAAAAGAGTCTAAACTAACATTTACAGCTAACCTGTTCAACTAATAGTGATGTGCAATGCCACTGATTTCCTTTCTGATCTGATACCAAGTAATATTCAGGGTGGTATCGACGATACTGATCCGATACGATACTTTGTACAAAAACGTATTTTATTTATTGTATCTCAAATTATAGCATCATAATGATTACAGGACATCAGATTACTTGTTCTTATCACTTAATAATGCAGAGTTCATCATATAGAAATAAAAAAACTGAAGTTGTGCCTATTTGAACACCTTGCCTGCCTGCAGCACTAAAGGACTCCGTGAGAGACGTCTGTCTCGCCCTAGCAGCACCTGTCCCTCTCCACCTCTTCAGTTCGCCTCAACATACGCTCGTCATATTCTGTGATATGATTTACTGTGAGGTGTTTGACAAGGTTAGTGATGTTGCCACAACCATACATGCCAACCCTTCCGATTTTTTCGGGAGAATCCCGAATTTCAGTGCCCCTCCTGAAAATCTCCCAGAGCCACCATTCTCCCGAATTTCTCCCGATTTTCCACCCGGACAAGTCCGCACGCCAAGGGGCTGCGAGTTATTGTACAGCCGTATTAAGCACATGACTATGAAAGGCGGAAGAGGAAGTAGTTCCTTTGAATGTAGACAATCCGAATGTTATAGTTTCTTTCCACTGTGTTCCTGTTAATGATAAACTACAAATTACTAAAATATCTATATTTTAATGTGAGAATCGATTCTAGAACATAAATGATTGGTATCAGAGGAATCGATATTTCAGGATCGATCCGCACATCACTATCAATTACATTCACATTACTCACATTAGGATACCTGTCCAGTTCAATAGGATGGGGAAAATAAAGAATTTATTTTGCATACACATTATGTACAGTTTGACAGCTTTTGTTTTGTTTGTTTGACCTTTGGT